>NC_090058.1:10453191-10515691 GCF_038355195.1 Osmerus mordax | reverse complement strand
TTAAGAAGGATAGATGGATGTCCATCAAGTAGGCTATCCAAGTATCTGGCAGCGGGATTAACCTGGCTACATTTAACATTACGTAAAAGGCAGATATAACTATAGTAAATTAATAAACTAAGGCAACAACTGCCTGTGTGTAATGTGTATAGTATAATTTCTGAGAAAGTCAATTGATTTTAGAATTTGAGAAGATTCCTCCTATTGTGAGGACTCCCAGACAATAGCCTTCAAAGAGGGATTAGGGGCTCTACCATGGTAGCAAAAGTGAAGACCACTTGTGCCACACAGCTGGTGATAGCAGCTGCCTGTCTCTATTCGGAACACAAATTCCAAACCCCACCATTTAGAATTTTTGGCAGAGAGAAAATGAGAGAAACCACTCATTGCAAATTTAATTTGAGACAGCCTGACAGTAGGCTACCCTAGTCGATATGAATAATTTATAACTTTAGTTGAGGCTACATTATTTCAGTTAACTGTCATAATGAGAATAAATAGAAATTGAGAAAGTTATGGACCTTTTGTGATTCGATTTGCATAAATCAATATGTTTCCATAACCATAATAAATTGTTTAATCTTAGAGAGTGACCATTTATGTGGTTAGCTATTTAATCATATTATTCACTTGGGGTTTATTTTGCAGTATTTCTAGGAATGAATCCCAGGGAATCAAACTGATCTATAACATATGTTGGAGAGGTCGGTATCAAAGTTAAAGATACTAAACACTTTTAACAAGAAAACAATACTTTGCAGATGACATTGCTGGTTGCTTCCCTGAAACACAGAAAGAGCAAGCCCTAGAAGGTCTAAAATAACACTGGCTAAGAGCAATGCAGGGGTCAGCCACAAGAAGGACAACACAGAAAGGGCACAGCAAGCCATGAATCATATGTTACTGTCACCCAACCCCAAGCCATAACCCCTTACTCTGACTCTTTGTTTCGGTCTTACGTAATCGATGCTAGGCTATGCCCCCATTCAGCATCCCTCTGGCCCAGTATTCAAATATGCTTAACGTGTTCTATAAACATAATGAGTCTGGTCAGTCGACTCCCCACTGCACAGTCTGTAGGGAACTGTGACGGGCGAAGGGAAGTTTACAGGAAGTGATGTAGGCCTAAACACAATGTGTGTGATTGTATAGATGCATGTATGTATGTTTGGGTGCATGCATGTGTTTGTGTGAGGGTGTGTGTGTGTGTGTAGGTGAGAGTGCAGGCGCTTGTGTGTGTGCATATATGTGTGTGTGTGTGTGTGTGTGGAACAACACCTGAGGGTGTAATAGAGTCAAGGCAGTGTCAGAAAGGGAGGAGATGCACAAAAGCTCTGATCTCTCCATCCTGTGGTCTCCACGCTAGGGGGAGTCTCTGAAGTTAAACCAACATGACACAATCATATTTCCAAGATCTCCTTAAACATCCCGGGGGTGGCGGGGGGGGGGGGGGGGATGGGATGGGGGACAGATTTTAGAAATGAACAGGGAACACAGGACCAAAAGGTTGATCGATTTGAGACGAGATTTTCTGATCAGAAACATTGTGTGAAAACTCTCCATTGTGCCATTTGTTCAGTGCTGGATGATTCCTGTGATCATTCTATAGTGCATTCAGAAGATGTCCCTGTGTTTTTTAGCATGGTACTTCAGCAAATGCAAATGGTTCAATACACATGGTTTGAAAGCATTTCGTTCTCTCCGACACACCGCCCATGGCGACCGGTAGGGGCCATTTTAAGGTCATAACCGACCGAGGACGTGAAACATAATGCTCAGTGAAAATGTTTGGGGACAGTATTTGACCATAAAATCGGAACTGAGAGGCAGTTTAAGTCTAAATAGCTCAAGGGTTGAGATTAGCAACTGTGGTTTATGGATTTTAACAATAGAGATCAACCTACACACTCTGCTGAACATCCAACGTATTTACAAAGTTATTACATAATAATATTGTCATAGCCTAAACACACGCTGGGGCGGAGCTTCGAGCTCATAGTTGTAGCACAAAGGTCACACAGTAAACGTATGAATCGTAGAAACATCATTTGGGAATATTTATGAGGTATCAAGGCATGAGGCCACAGACTGTAGATGTAGAACAATGCCTTCTGTGTCAGCATATTAAACAACAATACAATGAAAGAGACTGCAGTCGTATTTACCTAAACATTCCAGTGTTGACTGGAAATGAGGTGGAGAAGACAGTTTATCATATTCTGTTACTGTGATTTACATATAGAGTGTTCCAGGGCGCATACAGCTTGATGTGCTTCAAATATCCCAACCCCTCATCAGGAAATCAGCTAATGATTTAGTTACGTTGCTGACTGTGCGGCCTGCATTCATTAACATGCAGGCTATGAAGGCCCATATAGTTCATGTGAGTCAGATGCCGACAGACTAGGCAGCATATTTAGCCCCTTGGTAAGAGCTAGTTATGGGGGGGGGGGGGGGGGGGGGGGGGGGTGCACATAGGCAGAAATACTTGCTGGGCCGGAAGCCACACACACACACACAGACACACACAAACTCAAATATCAGGCACACTGTGAACATGTTACAAGATGTATTACAGATTTACACAAAACATTTTACATGCAGTGCAAACACTAGGGTTGTGGTCAGACCCAGGTTAGAACACCATAGACCACTAAGAATCTGCAGCTTGCTTTCAGTCAATTTTGGCATTCCCTTTGCAGTATGGGAGTGTCCTCACTTCACAATCCGTGTGTGTGTGTGTTTGTGTGTGTGAGAGAGAGGGAGAGAGAGAGGGTGAAATGACAAAGCAGTATGGGGTTAATTGGATGCGGAGTACTACATATCCTCTCTTTTTATATAGCCCCTTCACCCCTGGGTCTGCTCCCAGCGAGGAGGAGCAGCCTTTTTCCATCTGTAATCAAATATTCACCAGCCCTGCCCAATCTCTCTCCTCTTCCTCTCACGTGCAGCCTCAGCACGATGCTGTCAGCTTGGCTTCCACGCCTAGCCCACTCCAGCCAAGCGCACTGCGGCCGCTGCCAAGACTTCTGGGAGGAAGAAGAGAGAACAAACTTGAAATTAAAATAAGGCGATTTTTTGGCAAGTGGTTTCTGCCCTCAGGACACTTGGGAGCGGAGTTGGGCAGACAAAAAAGCTATCTATCTAGGTCTCATATGGCACTAGCATAAATATTGCACTAAGGTTTGGGCTGTGGCCATCTTTTTCAAAGGAATTTTCTCAAGGATTAGAACGCATGAGAGAATTATTGTCGCTGTGTGTATCAGTCAATAGTGAGCCTGCAAAAATGAGGTTAAATAGCGCTTTGGAATATAATGAAATATTCATGAATTCAATTTGAATAGTTTAAACTACAGATGCATAGCTACACGGATTTGTTCATATTCAGCAGGAGCATTTTGGATTAGTCCTCAAAGCGATATTTAAGTATTGGAACCTGAGCTATTTTTTGAAATAGATGACAAGGCATTGTGTCAATCAAAACACGGAGATGAATTAAAGTTGTCCGGCAAGCAAAAGTACTCATGTTTTAAGAAACAAAACGGCAGATAAAAATATGTAGAAAACATCTATAATAGTCAAGCTGACTGTTGCGTTCAGACTTGTATTAACCACTGGGCAATTTATTTTAATTCTTCCCGCTTCAGTGAGCACCTTGCCCGATGTTTTATTCTGATGAATGGATTCGCCACACAAAAGTTAACTTTCAGTGTCTGTTCTTGTTGGAGAGTTGTCCTCAGTAGGCCTCCCTCACACCAGATTTCCGCTGTACCCTATTGGGATTACCTTTGAAGAAGAATTCAGTTTCATGTATTCTCCCTCAACCTTCTCCACAGGAACACAGGGAGATGAAAAGAGTACGCTCCTGGTGGACTTCGCCCTGACGTCATGACGCAAGATTAAGGTGCCCTTTTTAGCGTTGGAGAAGGAAAAAGTAAGGTCGTAGTCAGTCTTGGAAACATACAGAAAACCTAGCGTAAACTTTAATGCATATTTTAGATGGCACCTGCTCAATCGGTCGCGATACAACTTCAAATAATAGTTTCATTTCAAATTATTGAAAGGTAACATGTTGAAGTCAAAGAAAGGTGATGTGGTTACACAAGGTCATTATAGACAATTCAATTATTGTGTCATGGCAAACAACAGCTACGTAGTGGCATACAACATAAAATAATACAATACAATAGCAGCAAAAATAGCCTTAGTCACCTTTCCATAGATTTGCTGAGTCACAAAGAGCAGAGTAGAGAATGGTTTCAGTTTCAGGCATGCCATTATAATACAGGGCTGGGCTTAAGGTCAGATGTAAAGTTTGATGGTTTCTGATTGAGTCATAAATCTGATCAGCTACCATTCCCTGTGCATTGTGAGGTGTGATTCGAATGAATCCCCATTTCTTCATCTGCTTCCAAGAAAATTACATTTTCACCTACCAATATAAAGCAATTCCCCTCTGTGTTAAAGGGGAGAAACGCTGACACAACACTACTGAAAAAGAAAGTTACATCTGATTTTGTGGAGTTAAAGGCATAGTTCGCCCAACATATTAATAATAACTGGTATTGTTTTTTTGTTAAATTACAAACTTTTCAGTCAATAAAAGCACATACACACAAATTGTATAAGTTCCAAACAGTTTAATCGCATTATACATTTTAATCCAGCTTTATCCATCATGGCTCCATTGTTAACATTGAGCTATGGAACATTCTTATCTACGCTATGCAGTGTTATCATAAATGAAACTGAGAATACAGGCCACAAAAACGAAAGCAAATTTGACTTTAACCCAAGCTAAATTAATTAACCATTAATTTGTGTTTGACAGACTGAGCAAGAGGAATTTAGTCCTTTACATTGTTAAAAGTTTGGCGAGGGCAAGTTTCCTAGTGGCTCACTGACACAATTCAAACCAACATCCCATCCCCCTGAAGCTAATACAAACAACATTGTTTCTGTGCATGAACAGTGAAGCCTTCTCCTATGGGGCTTTACACAGCCCCATAGTGTCCACCCAGACATATACTAGGACCAAGACAACTTGGACTCAACACAGGGGCTTGCCGTGTCTCATGTTCTGGGCACAGGTACGTCCCAGGTTGGCGCCCTCCAGGAGCAGGTCGGAGAGGCGGTCCAGCCCCACGCAGGTGGTGAGGGGGGTGATGAGGCCATACAGGCTCCCCAGCATGATGCTTATGGGCCAGGCCAGGACCAGCAGGACCACTAGCCACACGATGCTCCAGAAACAAGAGCCACAACTGGCCATCCTGGTCTGGGGGAGAGAGGAAGGGGGAGGGGGGGGGGAGGAGAGAAGGGGGAGGAGAGGAGAAAATGATGACATCAAAGCAGTCAAGTAGTCAGAAAATTGAATTCATTCATTCATATATATGCTGTCCTTTTTGTAGACCTCTGCTACAAAATCCCAGATCCTCATAATACATATTTGATGGAGTAACTGTGTCATTCCCAGAAGGTCCCAGGCAGAGGTACTGTGACACGCCCATGGAGAGATTATCCGATTGGAACGTGCCCTGGTGATGATCTGGATGTACTTGTCAGGGTTTAGTGGTGGCCTTGACAAAGTGTGATAAGCTGGCACTCGTTACTGCTGTAACCATCACATTACCCCACTGACCTGCCAACCCCTCCATGCCCTGAGGGTGAATCAGTATATATCTGAGAGTGAGCATGGCTAACCCTGCTAGCACCCTGGTAGCATCCTGGTAGCCTCAAACAGCTCACATAGATGGAAACATAATGGAGGTTTATGCTAGGGATAGACTGTATCAATACTGAAAGGTATTGATAACAAAACCAAAATTTGGTTCGACATGCTCCAAAAGATTCCAAAATATATAATAAACTCTGTGTTATTCACATTTTGAGGTTATATTTATTTGACTGGATAATCAGCAGAGAATAACAGCAAGGTCCAGTAAATTAGCCTGAAGCCCATATGTCAAAGCACAACTAGGACCAATGTTCTGAAAAGCAACACCAGTTCGATTAGGCCTGGGTGCTATAGCTTTAAGAAACCACACTTCCTTGTGGTGTGGCCTCATGTCATATTCTGTTATGGCCGTGTCATTGGACAGGGCTGTGGTCGGTAATCTCGTGGTGATCTCGTGCTTTTAGGGCACCGCCCCTCGGAGGGGTGGAGGTGGGGGGGATGTTAAAGAACCAGGCACAACAGCCATTCAGAAAAGCACTACAAACTACTCATGGCCACAGGTAAATTGTTTACATTAAAATATATACTTGGGCTGTATACTATTATAAACACAGTGTCCCCCCCACAAAAAAACAAAAACAATGCTACAATGTTTTTAAAAGTTGCATTTGCACGTCTTAAGTTTCGCAAATCAACCACTGGAAAATAACTTACAATGTGTTACAAATCAATGTTTGTCAGCTATGCCAGCAAGACTGTGCCTCTGCACATAACTAGTGTGAAGTGAGGTCAGTAACCCAGACGCTTTGCATGCAGTTAGTTTGGAGAAGACAATCAACCAGTGGCCATGGTTAAACAGGAGAAAGTAGAACTGTATGTAAACCTGTCGGAATACCTGGTGTGTGAGTATAAAAGACATGTTCACCTTCAGAAGTGGAGAGATAGATGGACTGGATGGACGAGAAAGTACAAAATTTCTGCTCTCCTTGGCTGAGGATATTCCTTTCAGTCTTCCAGTCAGTTTTGCTGCTGAGAGAAAGAGAGAGGGAGAGACAGAGAGCGAGAGAGAGGGAAAAAGGGAGAGAGTCCAAGAGTATGAGAGACCTCTTCTCACTAGTTAACTTTAATTTACCACAACAAGATACTATAGGCTACTGGATGCCAGAGAGGCCAGCTGCTAGAAAACAGATATTTAGCAATTTGCTGCCTTTTCACAGACAGGATATGACACAATGTGTGGATTCATGTGCTCCATGGTTGCCATAGGTTACTGTTTATATGCAGTTTACAAACAGACACTGTTAATCATACCGGTGCACAAGATCTATCATTCAATTTTGCTACATTTTGCCAACTGTTAATTGTCTCTACCGGGACTCAATGAGGCTCGAACACTTGAGGCCAGACAGTAACCAACCCACCAACTGTTCAAGTTTTGAAGTGCAGTTCTGAGTGATTGTTGAAGTGTGTGTTTGGATCACATGCTTCTAGACAGGAAGGCTTTAATGCCTAAAGTCCAGGTTTAATGTGTAGGAGTGTGAACTGTTAATTGTGTGTGTGTGTGCATGTGTGAGTTGTTAAAGGTGTCATAGAATGCAAAACCAAGTTTAACTTGTCATAGTTGAATAACGACAGTTCGGTGGGTAAATAATAATAATACATTTTATTCAAGACACCTTTTCTCTGCACTCAAGGACACCGTACAGGGGTACACAAGACATTAAAAGCAGATAAAGAACATTAAAAACAACAGAAGAAGGCTGAGTAATTGACATTAAATGGAATAAGCAGTTTTAAACAGATGGGTTTTGAGTTGCAATTTGAAATGGCTAATGAATCGAGATTTCTGAGTTGGGGTGGTAGTGAATTCCAGAGACAGGGAGCAGAGCGGCTGAATGATCTATTCCCCATGGTGGTGAGATGGGCAGAGGGGACAGACAGGTGTATGGAGGAAGAGGATGTGAGGGAGCAGGAGGTAGTGGTACCCTGGAGGAGATCAGACAAATATAGGGGGGCGAGGTTGTGGATGGCCTTAAATGTGAATAGGAGGACAGGAGGAATGTGAAAATGGACATACAGTGAACCTCAAAGTCCATTGACACCTCTGGCCTATGCAAATCTCACAATTTGGAACTGCCGCTGTAAAACAGGCGGTTTCCAAAAAGGCTCCACCTTTTTTGGCTCTGGTCTGTACCTTTGTCACGCCCAAAAGTTACATACAGACCACTGGTGTTCTGGCCCAGGAACATGAATGGAGGTTGCGTAGATCTCAGACACTAGTTTAGCTGGGCGCTGCTCTGGCCACGGGAATTACAAAGAAGAAAAGTATGGTCGTTTTTCAAGGATATTGAAAATGGACCACGGTCGTAAATGCAGTGTTCCAGGCTGTACAGGGAATGCTGACACTTTCATAGTCTTCCCAAGGAACCAAACACTCGATGGGCTGTGATGTTTGTCTATGAGAAGATCCCTGTGAAGATCGACACTCAACCTGATAGCTCAGTGGTTAAGGATGTGGGCTACTTGTGTGAGGGGTCTTGTGTTCAAATCTGGCTGAAGGATCTTCTTACAGCTCAATTTTTGCTGTTTGTCTTATAAATAAAACTGATAAAAGGTAAATGTATTTTTAGACTTCTGTAGCTGCAGCGCACTCCCCAACTGTCCAGATCCCTCTCCCAACTGTCTTTCCTGGTGGGACAGTTGGGTACCTGGAGACACAGTTGGGATCTGGACAGTCAGATAGTGCGCTGCGGCTACAGGGATCTGGGCCCATGGGCGTTTGGCACTATGCTCTGTGCTGGTTTTGAACCCAGGTCGTTGTGGTTTAGGCTCTTGTTCTCAACCCACTACACCACGAAATACAGTGACGATAAGTAGACTTTTCTTTGATACTTATTTATTTCTGCAACACGGTTAAATATTAAACATAAATTTACAGCTTACCGTCTATTAGGGGTTGGTATCTTTTAGTACCTCACGATTCAAATCGATTCTTGGGGGTCACGATTCGATAAAAAATATATTCATGATTTGTGAATCGATGTAAATCGCTAGAAGACTGAATCGCGATTCAAATGGGAATCGATTCCCCCCCCACCCCTATAGTTTAGCGGCATCTACTCCAGCTGCTAGTGGGCAGATTGGCCTATACTAGTTGCTCTGGGAGGGGGGGGGGGGGGGTGGATGGCTGGAGTGAATGGACTAGAGATAGGCATGGATTTTAACAAGGCTTAAAAATGAAGGTTGCGTGTGTGACAAATTGGGAGTGCCTGGCAATCAAACACATTGAAATTCACATATCAAAAGTTTATTTTATTATTACAAAAAAAGGTTACAAAACAAAACATCTCTAATCTCTCATCTCGGTTTTTATGAAAAGACCCTCAATGTTTCTATGACATCATCATGGCTTCCATTGAAAAAAAGAAAATAAAGCAGAATCATTTTAAACAAGCCACATTCTCCTTCTGAGCAAGTCACAGTTAGATGCCTCCATTCAGTGAGGGCCTGTGTAACCCAGCTGTTCAGTAAGTGGGCTCTCTAAGACTCTGGCTCCTCCCCGCTGTCCCCATCACTGTCGCTGTCCCGGCCAGGGTGCTCAGGCATCTTGGGGTGCTCCTCGCTCTCCTCCTGGCTGGCTGCGGTGTCTTTAGGGCTCTTTCCCTGGTCCTTCCCCTGGTCCTTCCCCTGGTCGTCCCCCTGCTCCATGGGCTCCTCCTCCTTGTCCTCCCCAGGCTTGGAGGCCTCTGGCTCGGCCTCGTCCGCCTCTGTCATGGCCTCCTCCTCCGTGGTCTGCTGGGGAGGGGGCAGCAGATTCTGCTGTTGCTGTACATAGAGGGAGGAGGGGAGGGAGGGAGGATGGCAGAGAAAGAGGAAGGATGGGGAGAAAGGGAGAAGAGAAAGTAAGTTCGGGTTGAAGAGAAAAATGACAGTTTTTTTTGGGTGTGTGACAGTCATTAAAAATAGATGTCATAGCTCCTCCGCCCTGGGCTTGTGTCATGTTGTACCCAAAACTCTACTGTTTATCACTGTTGATCACAAGAACTGTCTAGATACCGACTCCCGTGTCAGACACCATAATATTCTCAACTCACATATCACTCCCCCCCTCTCCTCCTCCCTCTCTCCTTTATCTTTGCCTCTGTCCCGCTCTGTTTTGTTTCCCTTTCCTCTCGTCAGAGGCAGAACCAGAGCAGTGGTCCCCCCCTTCTCCCCGGGGTGAGTAGAGCTTCACTCTCTTAATTAAAAAACTGGTTTTGGTTCCTCATCTGAAATGTTAGGGTTATGGCCTGCTAAGGCTATGCATGCTGAACTAAAACAATTTGCTTGAATATGACCTATTTCCGGCACTGCATTAACATTTTAAGGCTGAAAAACACAGTCCAAAATAGCTGCGAGGGAATAAAAAGGAGAAGACTTTTAAGAACCAGAAGCCTGAAAGAGCTTGGTTTCAGGTGGACAACAAAGACTTACTTCAAAAAAGAACATGACTTGTGGCAGTAGAGGTATATTATTATCCATTTTTATGTACTGTGTGGTGTACAATACACCTGTATGGTGGTGTACAATACACCTGTATGGTGGTGTACAATACACCTGTATGGTGGTGTACAATACACCTGTATGGTGGTGTACAATACACCTGTATGGTGGTGTACAATACACCTGTATGGTGGTGTATTCTGTTCCACGGCTGGCCCTACCTGTCGGTACTGCTGTGTGTGTGTGTGTGTGTGTGTGTGAGAGAGTGCTCTGGTCCTACCTGTCGGTACTGCTGTGTGTGTGTGTGTGTGTGTGTGAGAGAGTGCTCTGGTCCTACCTGTCGGTACTGCTGTGTGTGTGTGTGTGTGTGAGAGTGCTCTGGTCCTACCTGTCGGTACTGCTGTGTGTGTGTGTGTGTGAGAGAGTGCCCTGGTCCTACCTGTCGGTACTGCTGTGTGTGTGTGTGTGTGTGAGAGAGTGCTCTGGTCCTACCTGTCGGTACTGCTGTGTGTGTGTGTGTGTGAGAGAGTGCTCTGGTCCTACCTGTCGGTACTGCTGTGTGCTCTGCTGGATCATGTGCATGTACATGTTGTACACCAGGTTGGCCATCTCTGGCATGTTCTTGATCACACGCTCCCCCTGTCTAGAACCCTCTTCCCTCTGGGAGAGGGAGAGAGACAGAGCATGAGAGGGAGAGATTGGGGGAGAGAGAGAGACCGAAACACACACATAAAATATATGAATAACATTACTCAGTTATACAAATTGGAGAAAGGTTGTGGAAGGGGGACTGGTGGGGGGGGGGGGGGGCAGCAGGGGAGGCTGGGAAAACAATTTAGGAAGGAGGAACTGAACAGGCCAAGATTAATGACAGCAGCCACTTCTTGTTTAAACTGGCTGCCTTGGTCCATCACCAGCTACATCCATGTAAATACCTCCATGTGTAATGGAGCATTGTGGTGCAGAGGTGCTCCCTGGGTTTTACAGCAGGCCAGCGTAAGTAAACAGCCTTGGATTACTGTGAAGGTGAAGGCTATAAACACATCGTAAAGCCTGACCCCGGGTTGGTAGAAAGGGGAATGTGGGCAGCCAGGGTCTGGCTGGGTACAGCACAGCATGGGGTTAAGCAGAGGGCACATGTGTGTGTTTGTGTGCCCAAACAAGTTACCCCCCCCTGGGTGTAATACACACACAATGTCAGAGAGAATTGGAGAGAAGGGGTTTCTGTGTAGTTCTATTAGACACACAAGCCAGACACAAGGGCGTCGATGATGCACAGGAATGCACACTCGGAGAGACAGTGGCAATCTCACACCACGCTGGAGAGATTTGTGACAGGGAGTCGGGTGACCTTTTGGGGTTAAATATAGCCTGTGTTCCCCCAGACTGTAGCCAGCCAGCCAGCCAGCCCCAGGCCCACACCTTGGGGTGAACAGACTGGGTATATGGCACAGCCACAGACAGAGGAGAGGGGGATCAGATGTTGTGATGAAGGGGAACAGACAGGGGCTAAGAGGGGCACTGAGATGCACCCAGAGTCTTCACTGTGCTGTGTGTGTGTGTGCTGTGTGTGTGTGCTGTGTGTGTGTGCTGTGTGTGTGGGCTGTGTGTGTGTGCTGTGTGCTGTGTGTGTGGGCTGTGTGTGTGTGCGCCCCTCTGACTGTGCGGACAGAGGATGTAAACATGTCCACAACAGTAATGTGGCTGTGTGCATATGTGCACATGTGTAGGTGTGTGTATAAGCAGGTGTGTGTGTGTGTGTGTGTACTCACGGGCTGCTCCTGGGTGTAGTACTCGTGGGGGAGGATGTGCAGCTGCGGGGGCCGGGCGCTGAGCTGGCTGAAGGCCGGCGTGAGCTCAAAGCAGTTCTGGAACAGAGCCACCCGCGCAAAGACGTACAGGCCGAGCCTGGCCCGGGACATGGCCACCACAAGACGCCTCACGTCCCTGGATAGGGACACACACATAGGGGGAGGGGGGGGGGGGGGGGGGAGAATGAGGAGGAGGGGAGATGGGGGTTCATTCCATGGATGGAGAGGAACAGAGGAGAGAGATGAAGGAGGCGAGGGGATGAGAGGAGGAGGAAGGGGGTGACAGAGAGGACAGGAAGGCGAAGCAGCGTGGGATGAGAGAGGGGGGGTTTGAAGGCAGATGAGCGGGCAAGGTGAAGGAGTGAAATGACGGCGAACAAAAGAGGGGTTTGGCGAAAAGCAAAGCAGAGATGACAGGGAGGGGGAAGAAGGAGAAAGGGCGTGAGGGAAGGAACAGGGGGAGGAGAGGGAAGGATGGGAGAGAGGAGATAGGTTACGTCTCTTCCCATCCGTGAGAATTAAGGGATTTGAGAAAATAGTCCCCCCCTCCCCCCCCTCCAGGAATATTCCATCTGCGGCAGTAATACCCAGTGGTGTGTGAGTGTGTGTTAAATAAGAGATGTTTTCCTGGGAACAGTGAACATCACAGCAGGCCTGTCCTGTGTGCTTCAGCTAAGCAGCAGCGTATAACACCATACTGCTGAACACACGCGCGCTGTTCCCAGGTCTGCACTGCACGGGCAGAGCGTTAGACCTTTGGGGGGGGTCCCCATCTTAAAATGAATGGCCACAACAACAACAAAAATGAATATATATATAAATTCATTTTTCTTTATTGTGAGCAATCAGAAATGTGTAGGGGCCAGACATGTACATTTCCCTGGTGGCCACGCCCCTGCAGTGTGGGGAGAGGAGATTCTCCTGCTGCTGGAAGCACAGCGCTCTAGTCACAGCTGCTGTCCAAATGCAGGTAGGCAGAAGATCATGACAGATGTACGAGGTGCTGGCTAATATATCCTGTTTATCAAAGCCAACATATCTACCTTCCCCGTTTCCTACCTCCCCCTCAGGCCTATCTGTTCCCGATCCTGTAGAGGGAAGAGCTACACCACAAACACTGTACGACCGTGACCATTCTGAAGGGGTTTGGGGCCAATTCAGAAGGGGATAAGGTAAGATTCAAAACAATCTTTTGGCACCGTCTGAAAAAAGCTTAGGAACAGAGATGCAAAGCTACATTTAAACAGTGCCAGAATGTAGAAATGTGCCAGGCTACATGGGAAGACCATGAGATTAAGAAGATTATTGTGTGTGTTAGATGAGGATAAAAAAGGGAAAAAAAGGGAGAATTCTGTGGGTACGTTCCATATCCAGCGGTTTTCTGTCTCCAAACGTGTGTGTGTGTGTATGAATTGTTTACTGTAAGTCCTCTGAGGAAAAGCTACCCAAAGCAAGACCACAGTAACAAGGCACAGCAGCCTACCAATCGGCAGAGGCCTGGTGGGAGAAGGACCAATCGGGAGCCTTCATAGCCTGGGGACACCACTGCGTTAAGAGACCCCCACCTGGGTCATCCTCTGAGATGAATACTGTGTGTGTGTGCGTGTGTATTTGAGAGTGTGTGCACTTGTCAGAGTGTGTCTGCATCTATATACTGTGTGTGCGTGTGTGTGTGTGTGTGCGCGCGCGTGTGCAAGGGGGAGGAGGGGGGCCAGCGCAGGTCGGGCCGGGCCAGCGGATGACAGCCAGATAAACGGCGGGCCGCCACCGACTTCAGCTATGCTGCGACTCAACCCCATAAATTCAACCCTTTATCTCTGGGCGGAACGAGAGGGGGCGGGAAAAAAAGGAGAGTTTCCAAGTGTTTTTCTGCCGGCTTTTACGGCGCTTCGCTACAGGAGCATCGGGCGGTGGAGATGACAATGATTTATTCATGGAGCCCAAGCGCCATTTGAAGCCTTTCAATTCCAGAGAGAAAGAGGAAAAAGGAATCAAAAAGGAGGGAAAGGAATAAGATAGAGAGAGGAGGAGGGTGGGTGAGGGATAGAAGAGGCATGAGTGGGAGACAAGAGAGGAGGAACGAGAGAGGCTGGCTACGAGGCAGCTCTGAGTGATGGAGACACTCCATGTTCCTCGGTTAAGGAGCCGTTCCCACGGCGGCGGGCAGAGATGAGAGGCGGCGAGCTCAAGAGAGCCGGGGCTGTGATAGGCCGGGGGTATTAGACACGCCGGAGACTCATCACCATCTCAGACCTGCAAAGCCACGGCCCGTTTGCTCCATTAAAAATCCCAGAGGTGAAGAGAGAGAGAAACAGAGAGAGAGAGAGATAGAAACAGAGAGATTGAGGAGAATGAAAGTGAAAGAGTAAGGAATGGAGGACAAAACCGAGGGGAGAGGACGGAGGAGCAAAACGAGAAAGAAAAAAGTGGGATGGAAAAATACGAGAGCGAATGAGCGAGAGAGCCAGAGAGAGGGGGAGAAAAGGAGGGGAAGGCCACCGTCTCCACCCTGGGTCTGTGGTTACCAACAGGACTCTTTAGAGCCTGTAACGGCTTGTTTCACAGCTAGGCCCTTTGATCGGCAAGCTGCTCTTTTGTTCCTTGTGTTCACCCCAATCATCGGCACACAATGGCGGAGCTGGACCCACAACAACAACAACTGTTAGCTCAATGGCACACTGCGGTCCGCACCACAGCCCCAAAAATACCCTCTAAATTACGCATCATTATTTTGGACAAGAAATCTCTCAGCTAAGTCCACAGGGGCTCAAAACAACAGCCAGTCCCTTTTGAGAACAGCAGTCTCGAGAGGGAAGCTATTCCAAAGAGGTGTGTGTATTTCAGGGGTGTGTGGCGTCCTGGTGTGTGTATTTCAGGGGTGTGTGTACGAGTGCTTACCTCAGGTGTCCGACAGCTTTGGTGCGGACCAGTGAGAGGATGATGTAGTCGTTCTGCTGACCCTGGAACCTGTCCACCGTCGTCACCTACGAAAACGCACATTGCTTACTCAACACACACTCCCAACACACACAGTATATTCACACACGAATAGCAGACGCGTGCATACACAAACCCTGCGCGGTACCACTGAGTTAGCTGAAGGCTTCCACGCAGTCGTGTGTGTGTTTGTCTGGTAGGGATTTTGTTAAAACGTTAAGGGGAGCGATTTTATTCACTTTTAAAATGCAGCGGATCAGGGGTTCTTTTTTGAGGGAAGGAGGGAGGTGGGGTTTGTGATGTTGTAGGTTGAAACTCTTATCGTGTTGGGCCACACATAGGGGGATTTGATGGGGGGCGGGGGGTGATCAGGCTTAGAAGGCACCAGCTAGCTTACCTGGGGGTGGGGTGGCTCAGGGCCAGCTCATAGGCCACACACACACAACACACGTGCTCAGGGCTATTCTAGAAGACTAGAGAACAGTGAAGAAGCTCTGAGTGGTACTTTCATTCATCTCCACACTGATAGGAGTGTGTGTGTGTCTGTGTGTGTGTGTGTCTATGTGTGTGTTAGGCCGGCAGCTTAATTCCCTGCTAATCCAGAGGCTGTTAAGAAGACACGCTGTAAAGACTTCTCGCCCTCTCGTACAGCGGAGCTTTCTTAGGTGTTGTGACTGTACTTTACGCAACAGTGCTGCATACTGGACCTGGACGAGGACCAGGATTGTGCACAGCTGAGCGGGCAAGTTCCACATCCACATCATATATCAATGGTTATCCTTAGTGGCTTTTTACTGGTCTTCATTGTAGTGGGATTAAACATAAATGCATCTTTATTTTTTCATACACTACGAGTAGGCTAGATATAGGCATAAAGGGGTAGGGGTATATACAGTATCTAGCAGATACTGTATATACCCCTACCCCAGCACAATTCCTACTGTACCCATGTATCCAGCTCTCGTCCCATCTACACAGCACTAATCCCACAAACCTCAGCTCTAGAACTAGCCAGCACTAGTCCCACCAACCTCAGCTCTAGAACTATCCAGCTCTAGTCCCATCTACCCAGCTCTGGTCCCACCAACCTCAGCTCTAGAACTATCTAGCTCTAGTCCCATCTACCCAGCTCTGGTCCCACAAACCTCAGCTCTAGAACTATCTAACTCTAGTCCCATCTACCCAGCCCTAGTCCCACCAACCTCAGCTCTAGAACTATCTAGCTCTAGTCCCATCTACCCAGCTCTGGTCCCACCAACCCCAGCTCTAGAACGATCTACCTCTAGTCCCATCTACCCAGCTCTGGTCCCACCAACCTCAGCTCTAGAACTATCTAGCTCTAGTCCCATCTACCCAGCTCTGGTCCCACCCGAGCAGAAGGCCTACCACAGCACGTCTTCCAGACATGCCATGAGGGGGCCTGGAGGACAGGAGGCTGAAACGGTGTCTCGCTCTCCCGTCACTCTCCAGAGCTGGATCAATAGGACAAGGGCCCAGCTCCTCACAGCCTCAGGACAACAAAAGCCGCTAAATAAATCATCCTGGCCCCCCGATTGGTCCAATGCACTATTCATCGACTGGGAGTCCCACTGGTCGTGACCACTCCAAGTCCCCTTACGGGGGTGTAAAAAAATAAAAAATAAAGGAGGGAGAGAGGGATGAAGGGTGTAGGGAAGGAAGGGAGGGATGAAGGAAGTGGGAGAGAACAGGGTGAGGACGACGAGAGGAGATCAAATGAAGAGGGAAGGAGAGAACCAGAGAGGATGGGAGGGTAAAGAGGAGAGCGATGGAGGGGGGGGAAGTGAGACCCATACTTATTTCCGTCTCCCTGTTGCTACATGGAACAGGTGCAGCACCAGGAGCAACAATATGTCGTTTTACAATGGGGGTGAGGCGTGGAGATCTGTCGGCTCAGTTAACATAGCCAGGCACTCCCAGGACCCCCCACACGGACGGACGGACGCACTCACTCACACACACATACACACACACAGACACCCGTTGGCATCATAGCCTGCTCCGAGAAACCGAAGGGGCAAATATGCCACATGGTTTAAAGCCAAAATTTTTCCAGGGCAACATTGGGGATTGAGTTATTCTGGGCTGGCGGGTGGATGAACAGACAGAGGAAGAGAGAGAAAAAAACAGAGAGAAAAATAGATTTCCCTAGGGCCAAGTGTTTTGCATTGTGTTTAGTTATTTATGAGAAATCTTCCGGGGAGTGGATTGCAGAGGTCATGGCATCCTGGCAGAAGCACATGTGTGTGACTGACACACACACACACACACACACAGACACACACAAATAGGAGACATCTGACAGGGGGAGAAGAGGCTCCCTTTCTTCCACCTTCCTCCTCTTCCTCCTCCTCATTATGGTTGACAACAATGACACGCTTTGTCTCAGCTGATGGGCTCCCTATTCAAATATTCATGGATTGGATCTCTGCTCTGTCTTTCAATCAATCTCTATCTCTCCGCCAGCCCCTGTCTTCTTCCAGGTCCATCTTGGTTATTGACGAGGGAGGGAGGGAGGGTCATGGAGATACTGAGGTCAGACGGTCTAATTTGTCTCATTCTTCTTCATCGGGCTGCTCTCAGGCCTAATTATGGGCGAGGATGAGGAAGAGGATGAGGGGCTCTTTCTTCCTCTGTTCCTCTGGGAGGTGACCTCAGACTAGCCCCTGGCTGCTGGGTCGCTCCAGCAGCCCCCTGGTCCTGACACACTGGGTCTGAAGGCCTGAAACTAGGGCCAGGTACTGCTCTATACTGACAGTATAGTCACAATGAGAGGGATGAAGGGAGGGATGGAGGAAGAGGCAAGAGTTAGAGAGCAGAAACAGAGATGGACAGAAAGAAAGACTTGAAACCCCCCCACCCCTCCCCCTTTTTTGTCTCCTGCGGTGAATACCAACTAGGAGGAGACTAATTAACCTTATCACATTGCCTAAGGATTCTATCAATGTCAATGTAATTTATCCCTGCCCCCCCCCCCCCCCCCCCCCAGAGGCCCTATACGGAGCGCGTGAGTGGGTATAGCTGTAAATCGAGTTTGCATTAATGTGATCCTGCATGAACAAAGTGACCTATTCACTTATTGAGAAGATACGGGTTAAACAGCAGCGAGTGGTTGGGGGTGTTTAAGGGAAGCACCAGGAGGGGGGGGTCTGCTCTCTCTTCCTCACAGCTCCTCTGAAGGACCGCAGCACCAACCCTGATGTTACAGATGCTGACCCAGAATCTGGTTAGCATATGTATGCAAACTATTCTCAGCCTAGCTGTGCGGCTAGTGGAGTCCCGTTTACCAGTCTGACTTTATGGATGTGTCTGTTTGCGTGTGTTTGTGTGTAATTACGGTTGTCAGATAGGACTTGGCGAGCGGTTGTGACATTTGTTGGGTTTTAGCGGTTGTGACACGCTGTCAGATGCGCTCTGGCCACAACGCCAGCCAGCGTGACCTTTCTGCGGCTCGGCACTTTCCCCAAACAGGCTCTCTCTTTCCCCTCCCTCTCTCCCTCGCAGACTCCATTTCCCTCCCTCCCTTTCTCGTAGCAGCTAGTCATTCCAGCGAGGTCAACATTGGACCAACCTAAGGAGAGAGGAGTGTAAGAGAGAGAGAAAGAGAGAGAATAAACTGGCCAGAGAGAGGCAGCAACAGTGCCCGAGGGACTCCGCACAGCTACAGAGGGATGAGGAGGACGAAAAAAGGAAGAATGGGAGGACGGAGGGCAGCGGGTGACAAAGAGGAGGGGACGGGCAGAGAGAGGGGGTGGTGGTAAGAGGCCGCGAGGCCCGCTGCGGCAGACACCTGGAGGTGAGGAGGACATGTAGGAGGTGCTGGAGAGGGCAGAGAGACGGGTGGCGGGGGGTGGTGGAAGAGCAAAGCACACACCGCAGACCCGCCTGGGCCGCTTAGGGCCGTGTCTGAAGCCACGCCCTGACAGCACCATCGTGTGTCCCCTTCACAGGGGACGCTTGTGTGACGTGGCTGTGAGCCGTCGAGCTGAAGAGTGTCTGTGTGTGTTCATACCTTGTTGGGCTGTCCGAAGAAATGGTTGCCCGCACAGCGCTGGTTAATGACGTCTCGGATGAGATGCTTCTGCCCGTTGTAGGTGGTGAGGATGCTGATGCGGTCGCCGGGGTAACCAAGTAGGCGCATGTACATGAAGAGAGCCACAGAGTACTCTGCCTCCGCCAGGTTCTGGAGAGAGAGAGAGCGAGGGAGAGAGAGGAAGGGAGAAAGTTAAACTGGTGAGTAAGGGGTGATGGGTTGGAATGTGTGTGTGGTGGGGGTGGGTGGGGGGGGGGGGGGTTGGAGTGGGGGGGAGAACTGGCCTCTTTGTGGGGCCACATGTGTGTGTGGGTATAACAGGGTGTGTGTAGGGAAAAATGCAAGCTCATTGGCCGGCAGTTGAACCCGGGGGGGGGTTGGGATGCCTAATTAGATTTTGTCATTTACACACACACATACACACACACACACATGCAGTCACTCACACACCGCCAGTGACAATGCAGATGTGCCATCGCCTGGTCCCTCCACACCTCCATGGAAAAGTGGCGACCACAGCAGTGTGGAGGAGAAGGGCAGCGATGTGGAGATGCCAGTCCTCTGGGCCCTGATCCGGGTCACACAGGCTGGCCCACACCAGCTGAGGACTGCAGGCTGCACTCTCTCTCTCTCTCTCTCTCTCTCTCTCTCTCTCCACCTACCCCCATTTTTCAGCCTCTCCCTCTTTCTCTATCCCTTCCCCTCGGTATCTCTCCTTTTTTATATCCCTTCCTCTATCTCCATCTCTTCTTCTCTCCGTCACCCTCTTTCTCCACCCATCCATCCATCGCTCTCCCTCTCCCTGCCGGTCTAGTGTTTGCGTTCCCGGCAGAGAGCCTGTCATACATACGTGAGTAGCCATTTTGATTTGGGCTGGAACTAAAATGCTTATCTGACTCGCAAAGCTCAACTGAACTACAGAGTCCTCTCTACCGAGGTAAAGTCTGACTCAGGTAGTAGATGTGCACCCATGTGCTCTGCACTGCACCCTTCTAGTTCAGAAGCACACGGTGGGGATATTCTGTAACGGAAAGCGAAACAGTGACCTCACGCTTCTGACGGGAGCAGGCCTCGCGTCGCTCGCTCCTGAGGCTCTGGGCTGCAGGGCGGATCACGGGTTCTGTATCATTAAAGTCATGTACGGTTGAATTTGAGAGCGAGACTGTTTTAGTAGTAAGCGTTTCAGTGTGATCATCTTTTTCCTCCGACGGATCCTAATCAATCAAAAAAAAAGTGACGAAAGATGACACCCAAAATCTTTTAAATTCACATTCGAAAAATGTTCTTAAGTCCCCCCCACCCCCCTTCCTCCTCCCTAGACGCACAAGGTTTACAAATTAAAATCGTGTGCTCCTCAAAATGTCACCAAAATAAAATGTATAAAGGCCAAACAGAATGCATAAATCTGTTTTAATGAAGCCTCCATAGAGCTTCTCATTAAGGAGGGCCTCCTGAAGCCTGGGCATCTGGTACACGACCAACCCCAGACCACCTAACACACACTGGGCAAAAATGTGTGATGTTGTTCAAAGCCCCGTCTTACCTACCCTGATAATCACGTCCTCTTACCATGGAACATTTAGAGAACATTGGCAAAATATTGCACTCTTGTGTTCCAGCTTAAATAGCCTGTTCACAGCAGTGGTCCTCAATATATGCATACATATGTATATATGCATGCTTACATACATATAGGCTGAACAAAGTCTTGCTGAGCAAGATTACAACGGCCTTCCCATACATTCAGATAGGCAGGCGTGCACACGCACACACACACACACAATGTGACCGTTTTTCGGCGGCGCCCTGCAACTGCCTACAGGTCTCATGTCTCTGTTTAATATAAATGTGATCTCAAGCCCAGAGATCCTCCCTGTAACCATGGCAACGCAGCTACCTCAGCCCCGCCTCCACGGGTTGAGTTAAACACCCAGAGACAGGAGCGGAGAGAGAGAGAGAGGGGGGGGGGAGGGGCAGAGTGCAGGAAAGCGCAGTAAGACACACTCCTCCTAGTCCTTAACCAATCAGTCTAATGTGACCGGCGGCTCTTACAGTGTGTAAACCCAGCACAAGCCTCTCTCGACAGAAACCCCCCCCAGAAAGACAGCGGCCTGAAAGCAGCTGACTTGAACACAACATATGCTAAGATGTGTGAACAAGGCTGGACGTGAGGGAAGTGATTCTGTCGCTATGGGAGACCGAGGGGGGTGGGTTCTTGGTGACCCGCTGGAGCCCCGTGAAGGAGGGGGGTGACGGTGAGAGGGAACTAGCAGGTGCTAACGTCACTGCTTTTAGCAAATGAGCCGAGGCCAAGCAGGCGGGGGATAGATGGCTGCTGGCTGGCTCTCCTGTTGCTGCCGCCTGATGGAGAGCCCCGGGCTGTGTGTACGTGTGTGTTGGTGTGTGTTCAATGGGGTTGTGATTGTGTTTGCACAGCTGTGACGGGAATTCAACAACATTGGACTCTTTTGCCTCTCTGGTGTCCAATTGTAACCCTCTACCCTTTGATTATGTGTGCTTGTGTGTGTGTGTGTGTGTTGCGGGGCAGGGGGAAATAGAGAGACATGGGTAACTCCCTAGAGATGCCTGGAAATGGCAACCTGCAAACGGAGAGAGGTTCATGTGACCTGATGTACCAAGACACATGACGTCCTGGGCACATGCTGTGCATCTACTAACAATGGGCAGCTTCAGTGGAAGCACACACGCGCTCTGGTGCACGCGCTCGCACACACACACACACACAGCGCGCTACAAGGTCTGAGTGCAGGGCTCTGTAATGAAAAACACAACGTGTCTGTAAGTCTGAAGGCCAGAGAAGTGGAGTTGTCCTGTACAGACTGTGTTAGTGGTGCACTACATGGACTAATGAATATGTCATATGGACCTGTCCCCAAACCATTACGGTTAAAAATAAATGACTGCGCAGAAGTCTTTATGTGAAGTGTGTTTGTGTGCATGTGTGGAGGGGGAGGCTGGGAAAAAGGGTCATAACTGGTGAGTGTGTGTGTGTGTGTGTGCAGCACTGTGCACTACTGACCTGGTAGAAGTAAGGGTTGGGCTCCGACTCGCCCACACCGTTGAAATCCTCCACGTTGACCAGCTGGAAGTCGAAGGTGAGGCCAGGGTTGGGTGCCTGGAACTGGGGTAGGAGCTGCACGTGGGGCAGGTTTCCCAGATGCTTATAGCGCCAGTTGTACAGGTTACAAAGACTGGGGAGAGGGCAGGAGAGAGGTAGGACAGGGTAGGTGTTACAGACAGTTAGGCTCTGTTTAAAAACACAATGGATCCCAGGACTTAGCACAAATGCTAGCATATGTGTTAGCTTGGAATGTGTGTTACCTTAGCATACGCATTAGCTTAGCATAGGCCCTGATCTATATTTCACTTTATACAGGTTCAGTTACAAGCTAGCACATGAGAAATCCAGACGTCCCACTTCGCCAGAGGACACTCAACCTAGACCTGGGGTTTATGCTAATGTACCACTCTATACCCATAATGTATTCATCCATGGCTTATTAGCCAACGAGACAGGCCTGAACTCACATGACCTAACAGTTCTTTTACTGTTGGCTTATGAACGCGGCCCTAGGGACCTTGCTAATGGGCTAGTGAGGAGGGCTAAGGTTGAAGTGAACTGGAAGGGCTATTTTAGGATTTCAGTTCTTTGTTACCACACAGCAAAGCAGCACACAGAAAACCCCAAATTCTTCTTTTGTTTTACAAAAACGCCATGCCTCCACCCCTCCGTCGACGCCTAACCTCATACATCCCTGGGAGCTTTGTTGAATTCGACAACGACGCCGTCCGAGTCATTGTGGACGTCCTTGTAAAAGAAGAAGATCTGGGGGGAGGGGGGGATTTCAGGGAGCCAGGCGGTGAAGCGAGGCCGAGGGAGGAGCCTACCTTGCGCGGGCGCGCCCCTGCGCGTCCAGGTCCACGGTGGGCACCCCCAGGCGTACAAAGCGGGTGAAGAGGGACTGCTCCATGTTGGAGTACTTCTGGAAGGCCATGTTCTTGATGACGGGCGGCAGCTGGTGGTGGTCGCCGATCATGATCCAGCGCTTCAGGCGGCTGTAGCCGTCCTCCGGGTTCTGCGGCGGGGAGGAGGAGGACGACGGGGAGTTTGAGAGGGATGTAAACACACTTTGTATCTGTGCTGGGTGGCAAGGATTTAAGCTGCCCTCCACGGCCTGTGGTGGTGATGGGGGGGGTGTGTGTGTGTGTTTGGGGGGGGTTCGGTCAAGCTAGATCTGTGTAACACTGTTTATGATTCACCCCCCAACCCCCCCTGTGATCTTCCCTACATTTCAAACACCTCTCTCAGCAGCGACGCTTACACATGTCTGCTTTTCACACTGACACACTGTCTCTCCCTCTCTTTTTCACTCGCTCCTTCCGACATTTCTCTTAACTGAGCGGTGAACTCGTGTATGCTCGCTGGCAGGAGAGTGGTGCGATGGAAAGAGGACACCCATGGGTATCAATAAAGTATAGCTTTTCCTTTCAGAGGCGGATCCAGAATATTTGTCTCACAGCAGGGGAGAGAGACAGGAGAGACAGTAGAAAGAGAGAGAGGGGGAGAAAGAGAGCGAAAGAGTACGGGAGAGCAATAAAAGATAGCTACAATATCTGCCTCATTACGAAACCAGGGCTGATTAAGGAGGGAGAGGAGAGAGAGATAAGCTATCTCTAGTATGTGCCTCATGACTGAGGCCAGGCTGATGAGAGGCAGAGTTTAATTGGAGCTTGACCCCAAACAAACCTGATGCTAGCCAGGCTCATGAGTCAAGCCTGATTCAATCAGCCGTAAAGGAGGCGACGTGGAGCAGATGAGGACTGAGAAGGAGTCCCCTCATTTGGCCTGCTCAGGCCGTGATTACAGCGGCGAGCGAGCGAGCATGGACAACGGCTGTAATGGAGCGAGAGAGAGAGGAGGAGAGTCGAGGTGAGAGGGGAAAAAGAAAGGCGAGGCGGAGAGAGAAAAGGAGAGAGTTGAGGAGAGGCGAGGAGACTCAGAAAGCGAGGAGGAAGAGAGACGCCAGGTTGCTGCTGGACACACTGGCGTGTTTAATGGTCTTCTGTGTAAACAGACGCCAGGGTTATCTGGGGCAATTAGAGCCCGTTAGTGGAACACATCCAGTCTACCTGACGGAACAGCAGCCTGGCTGGCTTCACGTGTGTCAGGGCCTCCTGAGAGAGAACAGACTGACAGACACGCCCAGGCGTGGCTGAAACACACTAATGCCCAGCGCTCAGCAGGATTGACACGTTATGTAATAAATATATCGGGGTGTATTCGTAACTTAGTACCTCAACCTGAATAAAACAGTGACACAACAATGGGGGTTTGGACTGATCCTATTACAAATTTAGGATTTTGTTCTGATGAGATTCTGGTCCTAATAATCCAGGGATTTAGTCGGTGTATAAATCAATCTGGATTGATTTTACCTGCAGCAGGAGCGGGATGAAGGTCTCGATCTCCAGAATCTGAGCTGACTCCTCCATCAAGATGTTGTCATACTGAAGAAACAAACCACACAGACGCCAAGAATGAATGCCACTGAATGATCCGGTGTCACGCACTTAGTGAACGGATGTGCACGTCGCTCTGAACAGACGTGTCTGCTACATGACTGTGTTATTAGAAGTGATACATCTGTGGCCTGGGGGTGTGTGTGTGTGGGGGAACCTCACCTTGAAACCCAGCTCCACCAGGTCGTGGCGTTTGAGGGCGGCGTGCGTGCAGGTCATGGCGATGATCTTGGCCTCCTTCACCAGCAGGTACTTGGAGCGGTCCAGCCCGCTCCTCAACAGCTCGAAGGCTCGGAACTCCTGCAAGGCACACGGGGGGGGGGGGGGGGGGAGAGGTCAGGGGTCAAACACGAAGGGGCTGATCTTTCTTGACAGGCATTGGCTTTGATGTACAATGGTGGGTCAAAGGGGCAAATGCCGCTCAGAGGTCACACTAGAAGGGTCACAAAACGCTATCTTGCTTACTTAGGATAACCGATTCCCAGAAAATCCTTGAGGTTTGCTCAAAAAATCAAGGAGGGGAAACAGGACACTAATGGCATGCACGTGACCTCAAGTCCCTGCTCAGGAAAACTTTCGGGTAACCATGGGATGCATTTAAGGTGTAACGTTACTGTTCAATATATTTTCTGTTGCAGATTCTCTTACATGGCTAATATGGGAGAGGGACATTGGGCGCATTTGTTTCGGGTCGAGAGACTACCAGCGAGTCTGTTGGCTGATATCATGAGTCTATTAAAGACCTGGATGCCGAAGGGGTGGAAGGTGGACGAGAGGGGAAGTGGGTAAATCGATGTCCTATTTCGGGAGCGGGGCAGTGAGGGGCCCTCTGAGGGCAGCGCCACATCAATAATTGACGTGTTACTATTTTAACATTAATATTAAACCGATCAAAACATGCAATATTGATGAGGCCTATTTTTAACCCCCCCCCCCCCCCCCCCCCCCCCCCCCGCGCTCGGCTCCAGGATTACTTGGAGAGTGAAACTAAGACGCAGGCTAGTGAGTCCAGCTGTTGGAGCAGAGAGAGACGGGAGCAGGGAGCAGGAGACGAGCGAGGGCAGCGTCTGGTAGGAACTGGGAGGTCACATGGTCTCCCTGTCCGTCTCCACAGTGATGGAGGGACGAAGGGAGGGACGAAGGGAGGAGACGAAGGGAGGGGACGAAGGGAGGGACGAAGGGAGGAGACGAAGGGAGGGGACGAAGGGAGGAGACGAAGGGAGGAGACGAAGGGAGGGAACCCCCCCCCCCCCAAAAAAGCGAGGCTGACAATGAAGAAGGGAGGGAGGGGAAGGAGGGAGGGAGGCAGAGAGGAAAGGAGGCAGGGAGACAGGCGGCCAGACAAGATCTTTTTCCTTCTCCTGTGGCACCGGGAGGAGGGGGAGAGCCTTCTGAGCGGAGGAAACAGATATCACCCCCCGAGAGCAGCCGAGGTCTCTCTTTGATTATCTCCCGATACGAGGGCGCCAGATAAATCAAGGCCAACACACGTGTTGGGGTGTTACCTCTGGCCAATAACTTCTTTATTGCTTCTCTGAGGCCTTCGTGTAGGCCCCATAAATCTGTAATGTTGTTGTTATGTCTATATGAAGACCGGGCACACCTAGGAGAGGGACACTGGCTCATCTTGAGGTGTGTGTGTGTCTGTGTAGTTGGTGTGTGATATGTACGCTCTATATTATATGTGGGTGCGTGCATGCGTGTGGAGAATGTGTGTGTGGTGAAATGCAGAGTCTTTGCCAGACCCTCGAATCTTTCCATTGGCATCTAGAGACGGCGACTTGTGCCACTGCCAACAGGGTCACGCCGAAGAAGGAGAGGAGAGAGTGTGGAGGGTTAGGGGGGTGGGTGGCATGTCACCAATCATCATGTAAGCCTGAGCCATCAAGCACACTCATGAAAGCAGAGCATGAGAAAGATGGAGCGAGCGAGGGGGGCAGGGAGAGAGAGAGAGATAGAGAGAGAGAGAGAGAGAAGGAAAAAACAGCCTGTTCTCTTCTCTCTCTGAGAATGGCGACATTCTCTCAGGCTGGGCTGATGAATTCAGCAGTTTTGACATCTGGGGCTGGCGTGCATGCGGCGGCTCTTTAGCTCGCGCGCCAGGACCCATGAGGAGGACAGCTGTTGAATCACATGCAGGGAGGCTACCGTGGTAGCTAGCGCGCTAACGGGAACCACCGCCGGGGAGGGGGAGACGACGACTGACCCATCACCACTCTGCCTGGGAGAACTTGTCAGAGGGGGAAACAGTCGCTAGTGCTTGTGTGTGTGTGTGTGCGTGTGTGGTCACAGCTGGCCTGTGAGGGACACTGAAACTGCTGACACGGTGAGTGTTTTTCTGCTTGTGTGAAAGACTGGGCTGAAGACCTGTGTGTGTGTGTGCGCGTGTGTAACCCCTTTTTTCTACAGCCGGGGAAGGATCTCTCTGAAGTGTGTGTGTGTGTGTGTGTGTGTGCGTGCCGACCAGTGTGACCTGCTTACCTCCAGCTGGGTGAAGATCTTCTTGATGTGTCGGTAGCAGCCCTCGGCGATGTCCATGTCCTCCTCGTAGACGCGGCCCCTGAACACGGGCTGGGGGGCGTTGGAGAAGTACTTGTGGAAGGGGAAGTGGGCGGCCACCGCCCCCCGCCTCCACCACGCGGCCCTGCTTGGGCCTGACCTTGCTCATGTACTCCTCCCAGCGAGACATCACCTGGGACGAGAGAGGGAGGGAGCCCCTCTTGGATGTCACGGTCTGGAACAAGGGGGGCGGCGCGTCGCCGATGTTCCACGCACGCACAGGCGGACGTAAAAACACAACACAGGAGCTTTGAACGCAGACTACTGTGTTGAGACCCCAGAGGTGAACGAGGGTCATCGCACTCATCTGATTCTAAAACTCACATGAGAACTTATTGCTTCACTCTAGAATACAACTCCTACCATCCCTCTCCTCTCCATCCATCCATCCCCTTTCCATCCATCTCCTCTCCCTCTCCATCCATCCATTTCCTCTCCTCGTCCCATCTATCAAATCCCCTTGTTCCGCCTCCATGACTGCCCTAGCCTTCTGTCCCTCTACTCTCTTCTATTCCACTCATGGTCCATCCCTCCATTCCATTGCACGCCTGTTTGTCCTCTCTTCCCCTCTCTCTCTCCACTGCACTCCTCAACCCTTAAAATGTCCACTCCCCCCCCCCCCCCCACCAGACAGGGAGGCTAGTCTCCTTTACTCCAGACCTGGGAGGGTTATGTAAGCTCTCGGTTCTGCCGGTTATGACAGCCGCCGCTGGTCCCCTCTCTCTTCTAAAAGGTTCTTTATCTCCAACATCTATTTCGGGCTCAAGGAAGGAGGAGGGGGCGGGGTGGTCGGGGGTGCAGCGTCATAATTGTCTGTTGTGGCACTCTTCCTGGAGCCCCGCGAGCGGTAATGAGGTGACGGGAATAAACAGCCGGGGATAATATTTAGATATTCGCTGTCTGGGCGAAAACGCTGGAGTGAGAGAAGGAGATGAGGGGTTTGAGTACTGTCACATCACGCTAGGAGGACGCACCCGGAAGCACGTGTGGCGGGGGGGCAGGGAGATCACCAGACGAGACAGCTGAGCCGTTCTAACGATGGTAAATAAGACCGGAGTTGAAACCACGTCAACACACCCAGGCAGACAGAAGCCCCTCACCTGGTAGAGGCGTAACCACGTCAACACACCCAGGCAGACAGAAGCCCCTCACCTGGTAGAGGCGTAACCACGTCAACACACCCAGGCAGACAGAAGCCCCTCACCTGGTAGAGGTAGAAGTGTCCGGCCGTCTCGCAGGTGTAGGACACATCTCCAGGGACGTCCAGGCTCTCCTGCAGGCGCCCCACCTCCCGTAACAGCTCCAGCCTCCTGGCCAGCACGTAGTTCACCCTCCCATACCTGACCACACACACACACACACACAGGACGTGGTGAAGGAGTACTTTGTCATGCACCCCACCCCCCTCCACCTTTCCTCCTCCCATCTAGGTTTCCATAACCTTCATAAGAGCTCCTCTGGGCCTCCCTCCCCCTCCCCCCCCCCCTCCCCCCCACCAATAATAATCCAATCAGATCAATCTATAGCTAACTCAATGGGATTACTAATAAGGGCTGTTGGTGAGATGATAAAGGGCATGAAATACCATTGAAAATGAATGGGCCTAATGCTGTTGCAGCAGTGATGATCCTCTAGATGTTCAGTATATACACAATTGCTATATGCTTGCATATAGAAATATAATAATACGGATTTATACGTAACTATTTTTTGGGGCATCTCTTATGACTGTCAAACTGAATGAATACCAGACCAGCGTGTATGAAAGAAGGCCTCAAACAAAGTCATCTGATCAGGCCTCACCATAATAAGAATAACAACAGGGTGCGATTAGTCGGTAACACCAGGACATGCCAAGTCACATTCCGAGGGGCGGGGATAATACCCGGACGAGGTGTGTTCTATTTATAGACCCACGCTAAGCTGCTCAGCAGATAATTCAATCAGAATCACATTGGCTGGAGATAACATTAAAAGAAGTACTGACCTTGTTTTCTAATGACAAAAGACCTGCGACTAGCTATGTATCCGAGACGACGCACACGCAAACGCACAGGAAACACACTCAATTAGAACGGAACGCGAGGGTGTCTCACAGTGGCTCTCTTCTTCCATCCCTTTCTCCTCTCCCAAACACCACTTTGATATCTCATTAAGCGGGAGGACACGGGTAGAGGAAGGAGAAGGATCGTTAATTAGCAACGCTGCAACCTTCCCTTTGTTCGCTGGTGAGAGGATGGGGTTTTCAGACCAATATCCAGTGCTAATTGGACTGTGGTTTACTGGGGTGGAGGGAGTCAGCATGTTGGAGAGGTTGAGAGAGCCTGTAGAGGCTGGGAGAGTATTTGTAGAGGCTGAGAGAGTATTTGTAGATGCTGGGAGAGGCTGTAGAGGCTGGGAGAGTATTTGTAGAGGCTGAGAGAGTATTTGTAGATGCTGGGAGAGGCTGTAGAGGCTGAGAGAGTATTTGTAGATGCTGGGAGAGGCTGTAGAGGCTGAGAGAGTATTTGTAGATGCTGGGAGAGGCTGTAGAGGCTGAGAGAGTATTTGTCGAGGCTGGGAGCGAGTCTGCAGTGTCCATTCTTCTAACGAAAATCTCATCTTTACAAAAAACTGGTGTCTTTCAATGCTAGTCTGCTGTCTTTCACGTGGCTCAAATTCACCCAGGACGCATCATGATGACAACATCCCCAAACTACTTTGTTATTAATTGCATGTTTATCATGGTATTGTTCATAAAACCATTTCTTGTACGCATTGTGCTGTAAAACCAAGACACGGAGGATCCACAGGGCCCAATTTGTCTCGACAGACCTGCTATGTGTTGCTACCAATCTCAGACAGCACGAGAACACGCTGGAAATAGAAGGATGGGATGAATATTCAATGAGGTCCGGTTATTTTTATCCCAGGGCCCTTTATGTGTTTGAACACAGATGGGCAACTTTAAACGTGAAAACATTCGTCTGATTCAGGAAAAAGGCGAGCAGGGGTAAAAAAAATAAAATAAAAAAAGATATATGTAAGAAATTGCGGCAGTCATCCAACTGTGAATGTTTTGGGTATCCTCTGATGTTGAGAGCTCTCTCCATTTCTCTCTTCCTCTCCTCGACATCCCCCTCTCAGGTTTGTGGTAAGTGGTCTAAAGTGTGCTGGCTTCCCTCACTCTGTGTCTGGGACGGGCTCGGACTGAGTCAATGTCCCTCAGGGCATTTCAGGAATCACAACACACACACACACACACACACAATGTGGGTGTGAGAAGCACAGGGGCAGTCCTGGGTAAGACTCTAGTGGGTCTCCTCGTCTAAAAGCAAACAGCTCCCTGCATTGCCTCTGGCGCACAAACAACTAGTACAACTGTGTGTGCTTCTTCTCTCTCTCTCTGTGTGTGTGTGTGTCTGCATGAATCAGAGTACAGGACACGAATCCCACACAAGTTGGAAGTTTCCCTTCCTAAGCAGGCCCCTTCAGGGCAGTGGCTGACTTAGTCAGTTTACGGCTCAGTTCAACCCAGGAGGTCTCCTCCCTTCACTGTTCCAGCCTGACCACCTGCTCGGACAAACAAGCCTCAAATGGGTCGCTAAAACCTGGACTGAGGGAGGGCCCTGCACCCGGGGCCCGTGGTGCTGCTTAATGAGGCAGGGCTGGGAGACTGGGCCTGGGGGGTGTGGAGGAGCAGCCCTGCCTAATGAAGAGGCCCCGGGCCGTGGAGGAGAACATGGGGAGTATTGACTAGGCCTGTCACTGTGTTGGCTTAAAGCTAATGGTGTGTGGGGGTAGCTGTGTGTGTGTGTGTGTGTGTGTGTGTGTGTGTGTGTGTGTGTGTGTGTGTGAGTGTGTGAGAGTGTAGTCAGTATTATCCTGATAGTGGTGACTGTTGAGTGTGTGTGTGGGTGTGATGATCAGTATTATAGTATTACCCTGTGAGGGGTGCCTGCAGTGTGTGTGTGTGTGTGTGTGTGTGTGTGTGAGAGAGAGAGATAGGTATTACAGCAGTACCCAGTGAGGTGTGTCTGCAGTGTGTGTGTGTGTGTGAGAGATCAGTATGGTGGTCCTCACCTGCTGAAGTCCTTCTCCGTCTCCAGCTCCTCCTCTCCGTGGCCCATACGCAGAAGGTGGCGCTCATCGATGTCCAGCGCCATGATCTTCTCAAACAGCTGGTTCAGAGCCTGCCAACAACACACACACACACACACACAATTACCTGCCTGTTTATCATCATTAAAAGACAATCTGACGTTGAACTTGATTTGTTCTGTGTATATGTATGTCAGTTAATAAGACGAGTAACTAAGAACACACGCACGGAAGAGATTACAGGCCCTTCGCATGGTTATCCGGGTCTTGGGAACATATTGGCTTAGAATGTCATGCTCGAGTTTCCTGCAGCGGCTGGAGAACGTTTCTTTCTACAAGAACAACATCCTCCCAGCCTCCAGTGCTTTGAATTAAGATTGCTTAGCATGTGAGGGAGCAGACCTGCTCTGCGATGACAAATTGACATGGGAGAACAGAATGTGTCGGGGGAGGTGGAGCGGGCTTTTTCATAACTGTATTTAGCGATTCTGCCAGCTTGCTGCCTGAATTTGGGGGGGGGGGGAGAGAAAGGGGGCAGATTACGTTCTGATTAAATAGTGAACCTACAAGGCTGAGGCCACAGGGGAGCTCCAGTTGTAATTTTCCCTCTCCAACTTCTTGGGGGACTTTATCAGTGTGATTAATGGGCCGTTCTGGGACATAGCTGGGAATGGGCCTGGCAGGGCGCACTGCTCTGTGTGTCTCTCTTATCTGTGTCTCTCTTATCTGTGTCTCTCTTATCTGTGTCTCTCTTATCTGTGTCTCTCTTACCAGCGTGTCTCTCCCTATCTCTCGGTCTGCCTTTGTCTCTCTGTCTGTCTGCCTATCTACCTGTCGGTTTATAGGACCCCCCCCCCTATCTCTCTCTCCCGGTCTGTTCATCTCCCTTTGTACGTCTTTCTTTCCATCGGTCTCTCTTCCCCTTTGTGTTTCTCTCCCCGAGGTTTGTTTGAGAGATGTAATAGGGACACTTAACATGCTTTTACACCAAGACCAACCACAGGGAAACATAGGGATTTAGAAATGGGGAGGTGCAGTACACAAGGGTGTGTGTATACTATGTGTGTGTGTGTTTGTCCCCTACCTGGTTAGAATGTGTGACAATGAGGGTCCTCTGTTCAGGGAAGTTGTGGTAGAGGTTGGAGATGATCTGGACGGCCACATCTGTCTTTCCTGTACCTGGGGGTCCAACAACCTGGGGGGGGGGGGGGGGAGAGAGAGAGAGAGAGAGTAGCATGGAGATGAGAGCAGAGAGACAGGAAAGAGAGGAGAAAGGTAACAGTTAGGTAACAGTGTAACAGCCTCAGAGATAACATAGTGGTTCTGACAGGGGGCTCTAAGCCTGTCAGGTCCTGTACAAACACACACACACACACACTGCCTGTTCAAAGCTGGGGACATGCAACCCTGCTGCTTGGCATGCTAGGTCATCCCTACAGCCTGTACACACAGACAAGGACACGGGGAGAAAGACAAAGAGAGAGAGAGAGAGAGAAGAAACGGAGCGAGCGAGATAGACGGAGAGTAGGAGAGAGGGACACGGACAGAAGGGAAAACCTCCTTGACCTTCAGGAGGCCTCATTGCATTTCAACTCAATCCAGAACAGCCGAGGCACTCAGGAGTCGCGTCTCTGATACAGACCATCTCCGTGGTGCCCCTCCCTGGGAGAAGCTCCAGGGCGCGGCCACTACTGGTGAAGGGCGGCAGGGAGGAGGGCCAGAGGTCCTGGCTTGGCTGCTAGCGAGTCAGCGACGTGCCAGGGAGGGGAGGAGGTGGTGGGGGGGGGCGAGGTGTGTGTGTGTCGGGTGAGGAGAGGCATGCGGGCTCACTTGTTTTACGACTGTGTTGAGAACTAGCCTGCCATGTTTACTCCCGGCGGCGCTACGATAAATAGCCCCTCTGCCAGCTGCCAGTCATCAGCCCACCAATGCACTGCCGGCGAGCCACTCACAGGCCTGTGAGCAGTGTGTGTGCGTGTGTGTGCGCGAGCAGTGTGTGTTTGAGTCAGAAAAATTATAGAGAATTGGAGCAGGCTGCATTGGAAAACAAGGGGTCTGTGCATGTGTGTGATTATGTGCAAAACGGGAGGTGTGTGGTTAATGGTGTGTGTGAGCATAACGACATGCTAGGTGTGGCTGGATGTGTGTGTGTGCATGCCAGCCAGCCACACGATTACTTCAGTGGTGGGCTATGGGTAGCCTTTCAACGGCACCGGTCTGCACTGGCATTCAGCCAGCACAGCCAGCCAGACAGCCAGGGGTGTGGAGAGGGCCAGACCAGGAGTGCAGCTGGGGTGGTGGAGGGGGCGGTGGAGCTGGGGCGTTGGAGGGGGCGGGCGGTGGAGCTGGGGCGGTGGCGGGCGGTGGAGGGGGCGGTGGAGCTGGGGCGGTGGAGCTGGGGCGGTGGAGCTGGGGCGGTGGAGGGGGCGGGCGGTGGAGCTGGGGCGGTGGAGCTGGGGCGGTGGAGGTTCTTACCATGGTCAGTCCTGGCTGCATCCCAGCACGAATAGCCTCCATCTGAGTGGGGGTGAACTGGATGGTGTTTCTGTTTAAAAAAAAACAAACGAAACAACATTTCCAAACGGTTATCATGTAAAGCATCGGGGGAGTCACGTTTGAGACCTCTAAAGAAGCAAAGCGGGTGTTTTCAGAGGCGTCTGTTTGGGGCGCTGTGGCGCTTTGAAACCATCATGAAAGGCGTTTCAGACAAGGTACCCGAAGGACTTGTTGTTGCTCATTAGATTTCAATATCAAAGTGCAACTTTAAGACACTGAGTTAGTTAGCATCAGATGAATGCGACAATTTCACGAGGAGGCAATTCAAGGGATTATTTTTTTTCTTCCCCGGGTGCGATTAACATTTAAATATCAACAACCTAGTTTGACACGGGCAGGTTGGGAGGCGCCAGGCTGGGTTTGTTTGGGAGCTAAGATGCGAGGCAGACTCAACGCAACAGACATCACACGGCAAACTAACAATGGTCCCTGAGGTGTGAGATAGAACGGTGGGGCGTCCAAACGCCCAACTTTGCGCACAAACAAAAACCTACGCTCAGATCTCCCCTGACAGATATGCAAACACTTTAAGCCTCTGTGGGGTTTTTGCACAGTGAAAGTCTATCCACTGTAGGCTAGGCTTGCTGAGGGCGTATGGTACTTAAGCTTTTGGGAGGTGGTTGCTGTGTTGGTGGTGGGGAGGCTAAATTTGTGCTAGACAGGGAAGCATGTTAGGGGTTGGAGCACGCAATCCACTCCAGTCCTGGAGCTGAAAATGAGGGGGGGGGCTCTGAGACAGGGGGAAGGTTTTGAGGCTGGGGAGAGAGATCTGAGGCTTAAGGAGGGCTCTGAGGCTGGGGAGAGAGATCTGAGGCTTAAGGAGGGCTCTGAGGCTGGGGAGAGGTCTGAGGTCAGAGTACAAGTGGTGCTATTGCTGGTGTCCAGTATGTGGGGCCTGTGGAGACGCTGGAGCCAGATGAGCTGGGACTGATGGTGAGGAAGTCAGGGCCTTGACCTATGCACAGGGTTACCCTTACCCACCCCCCAGGGGTCGACAATTGACCTTTCCACTCACCGTTTGGGCTGGTTGTAGGGGTATGGCCCCCGGTTAACGGGGACGTGAGGCTCCACCACCAAAATCCGGTCTTCCTCCTTCTTCTTCTTCTCCTCCTCCTCCTCCTCTTCCTCATTTGCCTTCCTCTTCTTGCCCTTGTCTGCCCTGTTCTGAATTGGGAACTTGATTCTGAAAGAAAGACATGCTCACGGTCAGATGTGTGCAGCAACTGATTTAAACATTCATTCCGTATTCTTCTGGATGTCTAACCTATGAGGACAAGCGAGAAAGGATTTGATCTCAGGAGTACATTGAACTGAACTACTTATTTTTTCCTCAATTAATTCTCTTCATTCTGTTCTACGGTGTAGCATGACCTATGACCCCTACCGGAAGGGGGGTATCTGAAGGTCAGGGTTCTCCTCGGTGACCTTGACCGTGTAACCGGGGAAACAAGACTTCAGGTGGTCGAGGGACAGGAAGGTGTCGTTGAAGTCCAGCGTGGAGATCTGATTGGGCATCTTGGAGTAGTGGGCGCTGCCTGGGTCACCGTATCCCAGGATGATGTCGTGGAGCCAGTCGGGGACGACGCACTCGGTGTTCATCAGATTCCTGATGGTCTCCAGGACGGCCTGAGGGAACGAGGAGAAACTCAGGGTCACCGCTCAGGGTCACCGCTCACGACCACCCCGCCGCGGTGGAAGATATAGTGTTGTTACAGCTAATGATTTCCCAATACGTGAGACATCACATATCACCACCCACTCCTGTCAGACACAAAAGACTTCAAATCTGAGGAGATGGATCCATACATGAAAGAGAATGTTGAGATCACAACATTTATTTTGGGCCAGTTTGATGAAAGTAGGTCGATTTTTTGGGGGGCTTGTCAATGTTTTAATGAGCTGCCAAATGCCTGCTATCCTGCCTGTGCTTATCTCTCCACTGTAAATCAGCAGGGAGTTTCACCATGAGCCAGACGAGTGGTTTTCACTTTCATGGTCAAAAGTATCCAGGAACTTTGGAAAAGACTTAATATGACATTGCGAGAATGCATAACAGCATCAGGAGAATAGAAATGATCAATGACATTAATGAATACTACTTATTTAAAATCAAATCGTTCACAATGACCACCGTGAACAACATAACAGCTAATACATCTTAAAAAGCCTAAACTAATGAGAAAACACAAGATGAACCTAAGTAACGAGGGAGAAAAAACAACGACAGTTGTCATCATGGAAACCCTCCTCTGGTCTTCCTGCCAGTGGCAGCTTCTCAGAGGCAACCTGATCTAATAGTGTGTACAAACCACAGGCATGCTCCCAGTGTGTGTGTGTGTGTGTGTGTGTGTGTGGAAGGGGAGAGTTCAAGGTCACCCAGGAAGGAGGGCCCTGTCTGGGATCAGGGGGAGGAAACAGGAGGCCTTGAGCTAGTGTGTCCCCCCCCCCCCCCTATCATCACCACCCCAGCAGCCCAGTTGGAGTGATTCATCACCCAGCGCTGGAGTGGGGAGGGCCCGGGCTCAAGGCCTGGAGGGCAGGGTTCCGTCGACGAGATGGAGGAAGGGGTAGAGGAGCGCTGGATGAAGGCTTTGTGTCTGGGTTAGAGGTCGAGGAGCGCTCGCTGTGCTACCTTGAAGTGGCTCTACTCAGGGTTGAGTCTATCAGACTTTCCAGACAGTGGTAGGATGGAGGTGGTGTGTGTGTGTGTGTGAGAAAACAGTAGAGAGAGGAGGGGAGGGTATGGAAGGAGTAGAGAGGGAGACAGGGAGAAGGTGATGGGTGTGGGGGTTCCAGGTGAAGGGAGAGGGCACCGTGGCACTACCTTGAAGTTGTTCTCCTTGGGCTTGCGCCTCATGATGATATTGAAGCTCTCGTACGGGTCCTCGGTGCTGTTCTGGATGCTGCTGGTCATGTCCTGCTGGTACTGGTTGGGGTCCAGCCACACGCGGTATGTTCTAGTATCACCTCGGAGCTTGGGCTTGGGGTCAGGACCTGGGCGGAGGAGGGAAGACGTCTTCAATGCAGCTACGTTGCGGAATGTTAGCCTGCCCCACTGCCCATTCGAAATGTCGCAGACTCCCCCTTTAAAAATCGCTAAGTTTTTTGCAGCTAGACAATGCATGGCCAAGAGGTCTGAGATCATAGTTTGGAGTAGTTGGATGTCCCCTCGTCAATAAGCCCTGCTTTCCAACTACAGTGTGTTTGTATGCATGTAGGGACAATCAGAACATGAGCTATGTGACCGTGAACATCCCATAATATGTAGGGCACACCCATTTCAACATGCGTTGCATAATCCTCAAGATAATAAGTGGTCTCTGGTCTCCAGACGCTAATGAGGTACTGTATGGTGCTTCAATTTGGCAATGGTCAACACTTATATAAGACACAGACACACAGACACACACACACAGAGGCATGCACTTATGCATGCAACGTCCTTGAAATCAGAGACGGATAACGAGGGAGGGGGGGGGAGAGGAAGCTCTAAAAACGACAGGGACAGTTTTTAGAGGTCACCCTTGCCTGGCTGTTCCACAAATCCCGGAGCATCTTCTCTGCTCCCAAAAAAAAAAAAAGAGCTTAGCTCTCCAATCCTGGCCCGGACGGTGTTATGTCCCACCTCAGCACGAACGGGCATTACACCCTGATTCCACAAACACACACCCCCTCGCACACGCAGACAGACACAGGCCAGGGGCTTTGGGCTCATTCCCTCAGGGAGCCAGCGAAGCAGAGAGGGCAGCTTTCGCAGACATCTAAATGGGATTCCTGCCTGCTACCAAACACCCCAGCCTTGCGGGGGAAATTCTATCCTTTGGGCCTAAGCCAGGTCTCTGTGTGTGTGTGTGTGTATCATCCAATCACCTCTCCTAAAAGAGTGTGCGAGGGGGACAGCTATGTGTGAGCAGTGTACCGTTCCCACAGACCATCCTTGGACAGGCAGGGTCTTCAGACGTGACCCATGGCACGTGGCATAGCAGCAGGTCAATAAATAAAACATGGAGGGCCTTTCCCTCAGCTAAGATGGCCGCCCGAGGGAGGGCGGGGGGGGGGGGGGGGGTGGCCCTCAGGGGCCACGCCTGCCGCCCCAGGGTTAATGGAATGTTAATGAGAGCCGGGGGTCGGGTCTCTCTGTGACGGTCACTATGACAACTTGAGAGCTTGCGGCACCTTCTAGAGGGAGAGGTGAAGGTTAGTGGTCTGGTGGAGGAGGAGGATGAAGGTGTGTGTGTGAGTGTGTGCACCTACCCTCCTCTATGACACGGCCCTTGTCGTCCAGCATGCCCTGCACCTCGCAGCCTCTCACGTACACCAGGCCCGCCTGCTCCACGAAGGGCTGGCGGCGGTCGAAGCGCGTGCCGTAGAGCAGGTTGGGCCGCACCGTGATCAGGAAGCAAACGTCGTGCTTCCGCAAGCCTGGAGAGAGAGGGAGAGAGAGAGAGAGAGAGAGAGAGAGAGAGAGAGAGAGAGAGAGAGAGAGAGAGGGGAAGGGGGGGACAGAAAACGCCCTGTCAGCGCTCGCCTGATCTTTAAAACATGAAGCTCTAATTATACAATGGGGGTGGGGGGGGGGGGGGGCAGAGGGAATCAAATCACACCTCAGGTGAAAGACAAAAAAGACAGAGAAAGCAGAATAGTAAAAGAGGAGAGCGGGGGAGGGAGGTGAGAGAAATAGAGAGAGAGAAATAAAGAGAGAGAGGATCCAGGCAGCAGGATATCCCTAACATTGAAGTGACATTGAGCCAGGCCGTTTCAAAGACTCAGAGGATTAGTGTGTGGGAGGACAATGGAGATTCCCCTCCAAAAAATCCATAGATAGATTGCAGATGAATCCATCGCTGTGGTAATTGTTGGACTCTGGGGAGATCTCCGTATGCCTGCTTAAGCTCCACTGTTGCTCTGCATTTAATGCTGGACACACACACACAAGGTAACCTATAGTTGGAAGGGAGAAGGAGAGACAGACAGAGAGAGAGAGAGACAGACAGCGAGAGAGAGAGAGAGTGTGTGTGTGTGTGTTACCTTCCCACTCGTGCTTGATGTGGTCGCGTACATTCAGGTTGATGGTGATGTCGGCGCGGACCCGGGCCGGCCAGTTCTCCCCGATGTTGGGCTTGGCCACCTCCACGATGGAGAAGGTGGTGATGGTCTGAGCCATCCTGGCCCAGCCCCCGAACACCACGCCCCCGTACTCGGAACACCTGGGAGGGAGGGGCGGAGGAAGGGGTCAGACTGGGCCTCTCCACACACACACACACACACCCCTAAACTGACTGCTTCTAAAGGGTTAGACTGTGCCTGTCCACAAAGACCCCACCATAGTATACTATACTTTACTATACAGACTGCCTGTGAGGAAACAGGTTTGTGAGAGTTCAGAGTTCCCTGTAGGAGAGCTATAGAAGCATAGAGAACCTTCAAGTAAACACAACCCTGTAGAACCCGTAGGACCGCGTCCTAGTTCCTATCTCAGAGTGTGGGTGGCTGTCGCAGGCGCTGAGGGGCTCACCAGGGTTTCATCCGCGACACCACGTCCTCGATGTCCTGGCGGATCTCGTAGGTGGACTCCAGGCGGAACAGGTTGAAGTTCCTCAGCAGGTAGTCGTGGAGCGTGAGGAACTGCAGGTTCAGCTTGGGCAGGGCCAGGCAACCTGGAGCACACACACACACACACATTGCTTGACCAAGATACTGAGCGGGTTTAAGGGAATAGTTGAAGCGGACCAGGAAACTTGGAACAGGTATGTGGTGCGCACATACGCGCCACATACCTACGTACGAGCACACACACACACACACACACACACACACACACACTGATCCAAACAGGCTCTCTGAGTCGTGTCCGCGGACATCTACGGGACCAGGTACGGACTGAGGTTCTAATCCGTCCTAAGCAGTGAGATTAGGGAGAGGGGTTCTGAATGGAGGACATCTTAGCTAGTGAAGGTGCCCCTGCCAGCTAGAGAGGATTGGCCGTCAGGAGGGTGCCAGCTGGGTGGCAGAGAAGAGCGGCTGTGCTGGGGGATCACACAGTAGGGGGGCTGGACTGGTAGGACACACACACACACACACACACACACGCCCACACACACACACACACACATGCCCACACACACCTTCACCAGAGTAGTACTCCGTGGGGACGATGTTCTCATCCCAGATAATCTTCTCCGTTGGATAAAGAGGCATCTGGTTAAGTTGCTCGATCTGAGAGATTCTCCTCTCATGCCGGGACACCTGCGTGTGTGTGTGTGTGTGTGCGTGTAGGAGGGACAGACAAAAATGGAAGACAAAATTGTTTTAATGGAAAATTGGGTTAATGAACAAATGTCCCAGCGATACTTAGAATCAGACAGATAAAACGGACAGATCCACGGGCCGCAGACAGACAGGATTTAAACAATCAGGTCACAAAACGGAACAATGAAAAACGGAGCGCTCGCCGTCTGTCGTGACAAAACACCCTCTTTCATCCACGACACGCACACTTCCGTGTTTGTCCCGTAAGCGGGCCAGCTGTGGTGTAGGAGTGCGGGGTGGACCTGTTTATTTTGGTCGTGTGTGTCCGCACACGGGCCCGCATGTGCCTGTGTGTATTTTAGGTCAGGGCAAAAGCTGTGGCCTAGAAGAGCGGGAGGTGGCTGTGTGTCAAACATACTCCGGGCTGTCTAATCCTCTCCTCATGTGTGTACTCATACGAGCCGCCATGCTACGCTAATCCTGTTACACTGTCTCCAGGAGGCCCAGGCAGACCCCCCCCCCCCCCCCCCCCCCCCCCCGGGACTGGGAAGACGGAGAGAATAGGTACTTGTCCATCTCGAGAACAAGTTAGGCCATGTTCACAGGCCAGGCCGGCAAGTACAGTTTGTGCAGTGTGTGACCTGCATTGCCCCCACCAGCCTCTGGCATTGTCACACACAAACGCACGCACGTGTGTGTGTGCATCCTGATGGTGGGAGATATTGTGTTGTTGGTTGCCAGGGGCAACCGCAGGCACGCAAATGAGTCCCCTGACGTTGGCCTCTGACAATCTAATCAGCTGATTATGAAATTATGAAGACTCTGCTCTTCAGGGCCTCTCGGGTGGAGAGAGAGGTGAGCGAGAGAGAGAAAAAGAAAGAGGGAGGAAGACGGCAGTGAGGGTGATGAAGGATAGCTCAGGCCACCCTGGGGCCCTGCTGTTGGGCTCGTGGTGAGAGTGGGGGTCCTGAGTGTCGCTCCAGTTGAACGTCTGGGGTCACACGGAGAAGTGTGGTATGATTCTCAAAGTTAGGGTTCGATGGTTCAATGAACTGTATCGGACTACCATGTCCTCTCTGGTACCAGTGAAGGCTACGGCTTGGTGCCCCCCCCCCCCCCCCTTCAACCACCACCATTACGGCTCCTCACTCACCATGCCCCTAATTGGATTAAAGGGCACATTTAAGAGGGAGAGAGGGAGGGAGGCATACGTGGTCAGATGTTGCGTGCTGTATGAATTCCAAGGTCAAAAGCATAAATGAAGGGCTCCTAAACGAGCCGCACCGAGCCCATTATGCTGCAAACGCTCTCCGGGCGCTTATTGTTCCGCTAACGACCGATTCCAGACGCGGCTGTTTAACCAGGCTGTAAAATAAAGCCTATAAATATGTAACTTTGTTTTTTTCCATGATTGAGTAGGGGGGTCCTGAGAGCCCCCGATGAACCTGGCCTCATCTCCTCATGGTGACAAAGCATGATTCCTCTGCCTGTTTTGTGGTGTGGTGATATTCGTGCAGATGAGGAACGCAGATGAGAGAGGAGGAGTCCAGTAGATACTATTGAGATGCCCCCCCCCCCCTAGCGGTACGTACCAGCAGCTCGAGGAGAACCTCCTTGTCGTAGGTGGTGTCCTTGCCTTCAGCCAGCTCTGGCAGCAGGCAGAGGTAGGATGCCACCCGGTGGAGCGTGTTGGGACTGCGGGGAGGAACAGGATGAGAGGGTTAAGACCTCAGGCAGCATTGAGATTAACTTGATGAGTTTAAACTGATGTGGTGGCAGTTCCAGGGCTAAACCGCACTACCTCACATTACGGTCTCCTTTACATGGGACCTGATCAGGAATCAGTCTTGACAATCTTTCACTTATTACTAAATAAGTTCACATATGACATATGTATTTCAAAGCTGTAAGGTCCGTGTTTTGGGCATTACCCAGAAGGCCACATTCTCAGCCAGGCCTGTCCCAGGTCTCTGACACTCATGCCTGTTTGTTCTGTGGTCCAGTCCGGACACTGACCACACACACACTGACCACACACACAGACCACACACACTGACCACACACACTGACGTGACAGGAATATGAAAATCAAACATCATCTCCGTCTCTCAGAGTGGAGGAGCTTCTCTGCATATAGAGCTGCCTTGATGAGACGGTGAGACACACACACAGCACAGCCTGAACGCACACACACACACACAATCTCCACACGCGTCCCTGCCGGAGAGCTGTGTGTGTGTGCGCATGCATGCGAGGCGCTCCTCGTGACGCCAGGTTAGACAACGCGGGTGGCAGTTTGCGCTGACGTGGCCCCTCTGTCCCCTCCGGTGGCCCGGGCCATGCCACCTGCCCTGCGCTCGCCTTAGCAACGAGCCAGCAGTGGGGACGTCACTCTGAGCTGTCCGGGGAGACGGGACGTCACGACCTCCAGACACACGCAGCCTCTGAGGTCTGAGTGGTCACATGGTCTGCTGAGTCTTCTGACAGGATTGTAGTTGAGGGGGTGAAGAGCGTTGCCTGGCAATCTGCGTCTGTCTAAAATCCGTCTAACAAATGGTAATTTGCAGCTTGTGTGTGTTCCTGTGGGTGTTTGAGGAACGCTGCGTGTGTGTTCGGGAGGGGGGGGGGGGGGTCAATTTGAACTGGCGGGCGGCGTGGGCGGCTTAGCAGGCGAGGAGCGCAGCTGGAATACGGTGGCATTAAACAGTCCTGTTTAACGGGAGGGCCTTGTTAAATCTCCAGAGTTCCAAGAGCAGCTTTGAGGATGGAGGGGGGGGGGGGGGAGGGGGAGGGGGAGGGGGGGTCAGATCAACACTACTTTATCCATGACGATGCACAATGGAGGGATGAGCAAAGGGGGAGGGAGAAAGCGGCCCGCGGATCCGTGGAAAGTGCTTGGTCATGCTGTGGTGTTGGCTATCTACACCTGGTGTTGGCTGCAGCCCTCCCCACACTGGTCGGGTGGAGGGAGGGGGGGAGAGAGGGGGGAAGTGAGTGGACTGGCGTGTGCGAGATGGAAATCTGAGAATCATTCGTCACGCGTCACCTCCGACCGGAAAAATGACACACCACTCGCCAAGTAACAAAGGGGACTAATTAGCGTACAGTATATCCCGCTCATATATTCAGCGTTTCATACAAACATACACACACAGCCCTACAAAGCATGGGTTTGTGTGTGTGTGTGTGTGTATGTAGAAGGGGGAGGGGGCTTTTGGCTATCCCGCTTGCTAATATGATATGACAAACACAGCTGTTCAAAGACTTTATTTTCCAGCTCCGACGAATCGATTAAATTAATGAGGCGAGTCCCTCTCTCCAGGCTGTACCAGGCTGCTCTGTCAAGGGCTCGCTCTCTCCCTGCCAGCTAGGAGCACAACGTTTAGGAGGGCAGATGTAGCCTAATAGGACGAGGAAGCCAGGATGAGGGTGTTTATCACAATTCAAGGAAATGAAGAGGTTGAACGGATGGACACGTAGATATGCAAGTAGCTTTAGGCTCTGTTAGTCTCTGTCTGTCTCTCAGTCTCTCTCTCTGTCTCTCTCTTTGTCTCTCTCTTTGTCTCTCTCTGTCTCTCTCTCTCTGTCTCTCTGTCTCTCTCTCTCTGTCTCTCTCTCTCTGTCTCTCTCTCTCTGTCTATCTCTTTGTCTCTCTCTCACACACACACACACACACACACACACACACACACACACACACACACACACACACACACACACACACACACACACACCTGAGATGGCCGAAGTGTTTGGTGAGGGACTCTCGTGTGTCCACGGCAGCCACGTTGGACAAGGCAAAGTCCTCCAGCTCTGGAAAATGGGAAAACGCTGCTCTCTGGAACAGGAAACACACACACAGTCAAGTCACTGCACACCACATACGTGTGTCTGGGCAAGCCCAGCCACACAGTCATGTTGAGGAGAAATGGACAGCTGCGTATCTGACGTTAACGACACGATGGAAAGCTGCGAGCAGACAGCTAGAACTGCTCACTAAACAGTCAAGTGTTCAATTGTTTACCAGGACCCTCAGTATACACTTCTACACTTCAATTTTTAGTTCATATCCTCTCTCTAATGTGGTCTCTGGCACAAAACCAATACTCTAAATCAATATTTATGACATACCACCCTTCTCCCTGCAGGATAAATCCATGTTCTCCAGGCGCACAGTCAAATTAACAGAAAGCGGTCTGGTCTACTTCCAGTGAGTCAACTCTCTCCTGGACCCCGTGACTGACCCTAACAGGTCCAGGTGGTAGGCGGGGCCTACCTGGAGAGAGGTGATCTTGTCGTAGTGCAGGGTGGTCATCTCCTTCTGCGTCAGGGCGTTTCCTGTCTGGTCGTTGATCTCAAAGCCCGTGTAGAACTTCAGCATGTCCAGAAGCTATGGATGGAGACAGACAGACAGACAGACAGGTTAAGAGATGGGATAGGGAGGCTTTGAAGACCAGGTGTGTGTGTGTGACATCATCACAGAAGTGTTCCTTTCGGTGTGCTGCCAGAGAATAAGTATTAAGTTATATGCTTCTCTGTGTGTGTGTGTGTGTGTGTGAGAGAGAGTGAGTGTGTCTCACCTGGCAGAAGAGGTGTCCCTCCTTCTCCCTCTGTGTGAGGCTGGACAGGTGGCAGGTCACCACCAGGTGAGAGTCGTCCAGCACGGTGTTGAACCAGCGCCTGGTGGGGAGCAGGGCCTGGCAGGGGGGGGGGGGGGGACAGGACGTGAGGACGGCGGGAGGGAGAGAGAGATCAAGGGTAAGAGAGCGAGCGAAGGACGGAAAGAAAAGAGGGAAAGGGAGAAGTGGGGTGGAGTAGCAGGCTTCACCATGCGCCTCAGTCTCAGCGACGCAGCGAAGGCCAGACACGCAGCGCATGTCGAAAGGACAGCGGGAGCTGAGAGCAGCATCGTTCTGACGGTATTCCGGTAGTCAGATTAAAGGAGTGGACTGGGTGTCTGAAGCAAAGTGCAAAGTCAGCACTTCTCACAATGATACCTCAACTACAGTGCAACAAAAACCTCTTCACGACCATAGTGCTTGGTACAGCGCGGCAAAAACAACATCATCTCGTAAGTGCAACATAAACCAATATAACTGGACTGTAACAACCACACTCAGAAGCTGGGGAGGGGGGAACCAGCACATGACCTGCAGAGCCAGAACAGTTCTGGATGGATCGAATAGACGGGGAAGGGGGGGGTGGGTTATACCTGTCACACACAGATCAATTCACCTCCCGAACCCGACCAGTTTCCCAGCACTGAGGCAGGCCTTCTCTGTCGATAGGGATCATCGATCTGGCCTCCCTTTTAGAAGAGCTTGCGGGCTTCTTTACATATTAACAAGGTAAAGTGAGGACAGGCAGGAAGAGAGACCATGGCAATAAAGCATGACAAACAGGTGCATGACTGGGTAAAAGCCGGTGTCCTATTGTTTCCTGATATCTTACGTCCTATCAGGACGGGTTATTTTAGGATTAAGGCCTTATAGACTTACTACAGTACCAAAATTTGATATGGTAGCAACAATTGCTAAAACAATGGATTAGGCCACCTGGTACAGGACCAGAGGTACAAGATGGCATGTATGAGAGGAGCTGTGGTCAGTGAGAGTGGAACGGTGTGACCGTGGGGAAAACGAGGAACAGCTGAGGGGCGTGGCCTGTGTGACAGAGAGGACACAGTCTCAGAACAAGAGCAGGAGGACCAGGCTGGGAGACGAATCCAGACAGACGACCCCAGACAGCCGACCCCAGACAGACGACCCCAGACAGACGACCCCAGACAGACGACACCAGAGACACACAGGCCGAGCTGCCAGACAGGAACAAAAGGAATCCCGAGACACAAAATGAACCTCTGGCCATATTGACAACACCTGTGGAGAAAACCCAATCTGATAAGTGTGGTTTCTCTTAACCATTGTAACTGTCTGGATTGGGAGGGGGGACGCGGGCTCCTCCTCAGACAGAAGGACAGTCCGCCCATATCTATCCCTTGCTGTCTTTGATCAGTAGAGCCCGCTGGCAACCAGCCCTAACTGACGCATAAACACCCTCCCCCCCCTTATGACTTGACATAGCCCAGTCAATGAAAGGGGGTGTGTGTGTGGGGGGGGGGCAGGATGGGGTTTCAGTGAATGTGTAAGGTGATAGGGGGGGGGACTGAGGAAGTGACTCTGACTGGCCCCGCCCAGGGTACAGACATGACAAGCCTGTCATCAGACACAGTGGGATGAAAATCAATTCACCCCCCCCCCCCCCCGCACCTCTGCCCTCTCAACGGTAACAGAAACCCATGCTGCCCGGAGACGAAGAGGCCATCTTGACCTATGCAACACTCGTCCTCATTGCCCAGGCCATATTTCTTTTAAGGGGAGATCCTCCAAGAGAGACCCAACACCTTCGTACCCAACACCTTCCTCTGGGGCTCCTCTGGGCTGACGAGGACCTTCCTCTCGTTGTCACTGTGATCAAAGTGTGTCAGGACCGCTCCCAGACATGTTGTGTGTTTTGATACTGATGGCTGGAGGAGGGAGGGGTCTATAGAGACAGCTGTCCAGTTTCTACCAACCTTCAGAGACAGATGGATTCACCAGATCACGACCATGAGAGAATCCGTCTTGCCAAGCTCCCAAGTTATTTGTTTGTGTCTGAACCACAACCACAAGTTAACCCGGGATAGAGGGTGACGGACAGATGGTTTATCAAATCACCTGCCGTGTTCCAAGGACGCCGTCCCAGATGGGTATGTGTAACAAACCATTGGGCTCGTCAGGTTAACTTTCTACACCCCTTCCTGTGAAGGTTTCCACTCGACATGAAAGGCCCACACAGTGGATGTGTAAGGGTGGTGGTCCTGTAGATGTTCCCCTCGTAAAGGTCCCGAGGCAGGGTGGTGTTGGAGAGGAGGACGGCCAAGCAAGCATCACCACCACCTTCGTCACGGGATCTTACCTCCAGGTCGATCATGAGTTCGATGAATCGCTCACAGTAGTGGACCTTCTCCATCGACACGTCACCTGAGAGGGGACAGAGCCGGTAACGTCAGGTCAGAACACACACACACACACACACTGAACACACGACTCGAGCACACACACGTATAAACGGAAGAAGGGCGAAGCGAGGCATGACAGGGCGTTTTTCATCACGTGTAAGCTGCTTGGGTGTGGCCAACACGGTGGTTTCCTGCAGAGTGATGGAGCCTGGCCAGGAAGCACCTAGCAGCCTAGAGCAGCCTGCAGGGAGTCCAGTACTCATTAAAGGTTTGTGTGTGTGTGTGTGTGTACTTGGGGTAAAATTGGGACCCGACAGGCTAGATTAGGATCTGGGACCCAGCGGGACCACCTTCACCCTGCTGCTATGTGGCCTGGGCCCCCTCTCAGCACACACAGACACACACACAGGCTAGTTCTATTCTGGGCATGCAGGTTCAGGAGTGGTGTCGGTCTACATTATGACACGGTGACATTTGTCCCTGTGGGAGGGGGGCGAGGCAGCTGAGCACCAGGCTCTTTCCGCACAGGTCAGGGAGAGAGGGAGGACTTTTGGGGACTGGTGCAGGGGTAGGAGAGGTGCGTCTCTCACTGGTAATAAGGTCTCTGATGAGCAGAGATGAGCTCAAATGGCACACGAGACCTGCTGGGTCAGCTGAACAAACAGCCGGCAGAGAAAGGGCAGAGGAAGAGAGAAAGAGAGAGGAAAGGAGAGAGAGAGACAGAGGAAGGGAGTCTGATAGAGACAGCAAAACAAAGGGAGCGAGAGAGAGACCCACACAGAAGGGAAGCATGTGGATGAACAGGACTGCTGCGTCGTGAGTGTGGAGGGACGTCTTTACCCTTCATCTAAAATCCTCTGCATGCGGGCAGAGTGAGACTACAACTAGGGCTGAATAGAAGCCAGCTTGCGAACATCGGTGCGTATGTGCGGTGCTCCACCAGGAGCAGGAAGAGGGAGGTTCACCTGATGCAGGGATGGACATCAGAACGCCCCGAAATTTCTTAATGAGAGCCGAGAGGAACGTTCTCTCCTTCTTGGCTCTAGAGAGAGAGGGGGAGAAAGAGAGCAACAGCGGAAGGGGGGGGAGAGAGAGAGAGGGGGGGAGAGAGAGAGGGGGGAGAGAGAGAGATAGGGGGAGAGAGAAAGGGAGAGAGAGAGAGAGAGAGAGAGAGAGAGAGAGAGAGAGAGAGAGAGAGAGAGAGAGAGGGGGAGAGTGACAACGATAGGGGGAGAGAGAAAGGGGAGAGAGAGAGAGAGAGAGAGAGGGGGAGAGTGACAGCGATAGGGGGAGAGAGAAAGGGGGGAGAGAGAGAGAGAGATTAGAATCTTGTATCTCCATGTGAGGGCCTTTCATGTGCCCGTCTCTGACGGCAGGTGGACGACACGAGCAAAGAGAGAGAGGGACAGTGCCGTACAGCTCTGCGTCTTCGCCGACCATCTTGTCGTAATTCTTCTTGATCAGGTTCCAGAACTTCTGCATCTTGGGGACTTTCTTCAGCTCGTGCTGCAGCCTCGACTGTGGCAAAGAAATATTGTGGATCGATGAATCATTGTGTTTATGACATTTTTGTATTGACATTTTTGTATTGACAAGCAACGCATAGGGGAAGTGTTTAGGATGACAGTAGGGATGTAGACCTATAGCTGCATTTGACTTGAAGCCCTTTGGCATTTCCTACTGTCGCACTGCCACTGTGGGTTCTCAAATACCGACTGTTACCTGGTACTATCCACTCTAATATTAATGAAAGTGCACTTTTAGTCCTTGAGTATTTGCTGCACGGGCCGTATGCACTGTTTGTACATCGCTCTGGATAAAAGCATGCGCTAGATGAACAGATGTACACATCTAGCGTGGAGGATGGGAAGAGTGTCTCTTACCGGCAGGAGACACATCCACATGGGCAGAGAGATGAGCTGCTGCACCTGCTCTCGAATCAAGTCCACCTCCTGAGAAGGGAGGAGACAGGGATGGGATGATGAAGGGAGGAAGGAGTGGAGGGGGCGTACAAAAAGCAAATGAGCCATCAAAGAGATGATTTAATAGAGTTATGGAAGATATATTTCAAAGCAACCTGAACATTTACAACTGCAGCAAGTAGAAATAGATTGAATGCTTTCGGAGAAGAATATGGGCTTGGAGAGAGAGCAAATCAGAGCGAGTTTTCCGCAGTGGATCCCTGTGGTTTTGAGGAGGAAAAGACTACAGTATGGTTAGAAACCTTTATGGCTATATTGCTTGATTTTAAGTACAATACTGCCCCCTAGTGGACCTCCACGCAAAACAACATGTTGAAACTGTGTCACTGCAGGTACGATGGTATTACTCCAAAGTGGCAGGAAGGAAACACACACACACACACTATCGTGGACAGGTGGTGGCTCCTACCAGACTGTTGAAACAGTGGTCCAGGAAGACCAGGAGGACAGTTTGTTCCTTCAGGGTCAGGCCGGCCTGGTCTCCCTCCAGCACTGCCTCCATGACACACTTGACGAAGTAGGGGAAGTGGCTGGGCTCCTTCTTGAACACCTGGACACACAACACAACAAGGGTCACTGGACACACAACACAACAAGGGTCACTGGACAGACAACACAACAAGGGTCACTGGACAGACAACACAACACAAGGGTCACTGGACACACAACACAACAAGGGTCACTGGACAGACAACACAACAAGGGTCACTGGACAGACAACACAACAAGGGTCACTGGACACACAACACAACGGTCACTGGACACACAACACAACAAGGGTCACTGGACAGACAACACAACAAGGGTCACTGGACAGACAACACAACAAGGGTCACTGGACAGACAACACAACAAGGGTCACTGGACAGACAACACAACAAGGGTCACTGGACAGACAACACAACACAAGGGTCACTGGACACACAACACAACGGTCACTGGACAGACAACACAACAAGGGTCACTGGACAGACAACACAACAAGGGTCACTGGACAGACAACACAACAAGGGTCACTGGACAGACAACACAACAAGGGTCACTGGACAGACAACACAACAAGGGTCACTGGACAGACAACACAACAAGGGTCACTGGACAGACAACACAACAAGGGTCACTGGACAGACAACACAACAAGGGTCACTGGACAGACAACACAACAAGGGTCACTGGACAGACAACACAACACAGGTCACTGGACAGACAACACAACACGGGTCACTGGACAGACAACACAACAAGGGTCACTGGACAGACAACACAACAAGGGTCACTGGACAGACAACACAACACAGGTCACTGGACAGACAACACAACAAGGGTCACTGGACAGACAACACAACACGGGTCACTGGACTATTTTTATGTTGAGGCGGCGGGGGTGTTGCCGGCATCGCCTGCAGCCGCCTGACTTGAAGCAGCCAATGGCATTCTCAACTTCAAGGCAGCCGGCTGTCGGCGCCGCCGGTGCTGCATGAAGTCGAACACACCTATTGACAACCGGCTTTATAAGTTTAACTGTGCAGTGCTGCGACTCCAAATGTTTCTTCAAATTTGACGTCGTGTTTTTGTAGCTTGATAGCACTTTGTCGCCACAAGCACAGTGTACAACGAACCTTGATATTTCCATCTTTAGCTGACAAATACTGAAAATAGTGATTGTATTTCCAACTCGAAAATGTGCATCTCTCTCTCTCCTGCTAGCTACATTGTTGTTTGTGTCGCTGAGTGGTAGGTCTATCTATATACACGTGACGTGACCCTCATGCTGAAAACATGACCTAATTGTCGCATAGGCTTAACTCCCAGAGACGCAAGAAGAAATCAAATATATATTTTACTATTAATGACAAAACAGTAACGCAGTGACTTGGACAAGTAACTTTAATATGATTACTGGTTTGGAAATAGTGACGCGTTAGATTACTCGTTACTGAAAAAAGTGGTCGGATTAGAGTAACGCATCACTGCTGGATACACAACACAACAAGGGTCACTGGACACACAACAAGGGTCACTGGACACACAACAAGGGTCACTGGACACACAACAAGGGTCACTGGACACACAACACGGGTCACTGGACAATAACTAAGTGTTGTACTGTGTTGACAATCCCTACCCTACAATCAAGGCTTCTCCAGACACCAGCAAACCAGGTCAGTGTGTGTCGACACAGTGCAGCCTTCCTTACCTCCCAGGCCGGAACGTTCTCTCTGAACTTCTCATTGATGATGCAGCAGATGGACATGAGGTAAGCCTTGCTGGAAACGTCCGGAGAGTAGTTCACCCACAGGTAGTTTTCCAGATACTGACTGCAGAGAAGGACGGGCAGTAAGGCTGTTAGATACTGTACAGAAACAGTTACATTTCAAAACAGAATTCAGAGGAGGGAGGGGTTACTCACCTGAACTCCAGTAACATTATCTTTCTTATGGCAAACCTGAATTCAGTGCAAGAGACAAGGACATATTAGTTATAAATATAGCTCTGGAAAACGAAGCTTTTTTGTTGCATGGTCACATGATGATTAAAACCACTTACTTGGACTGGAAAATCTCTTTCAGGTAAACATCTTCCATGACCTGAGTCGGTGGAAATCACAATGTTTAGAGATGGAGCCAGGAAGCACCAATGAATGCTCATCAAAAATGTAGCTGGGAAGGAAACTCACCTTAGGGTCGAAGGGCAGCTTATTCTTGGAATGGGGGGCCCAATATCTGTTAGCCAACTGTAAAGGAGACAGGGGGGCTGTAACATCTACCTTTCCAAGTTAGCTCACTAACAAGTAAACTATACGTGTGTGTGTGTGTGAGTTGGTAAAGTCAAATGTGTGTCCCTTACCTGTGTGACATATTCCGCATTGATTTGAGAAACAGAGGGCGCAGAAGCCTTTTTGGCCGGAGTTTCTTTCTCCATGACTGTTTTGAACAGCTAGGAAGTCAAGCTTGCTGGGGAGAAAATTATGCAATCAACACCAAGCTTCAGCAAATGCGTAACACACAGACCTACTCTAGGTATATGAATCGACATAACAGATACGAGTTATTTCTCAATTAAATAGCTACTTGAATGAGCATTGACTGAGTACTGTAAGCCACCAGCATAATGCCAGTACTGTGATGTTTGGTTTGCTCGACATTCTTACAGTTTAGTAAGCTAGCTCTAGAAGAACCAAATACACGATGTAATGTTGTTTGTAGACTAACTATGTGCTGCTTTAGATTTGTGTATTTAAGGTTTGGGGTCTATATGCCGTTTCGTTGTTAATGTTGAAACTGCACCAACTATTTATTTGGCGCTAAGCAAGCTAGCTACCTAGCTAAATACAAAGGCGCATTTGAATTTCAACCAGCTAGCGGTTAGTAACTAGTTTTTATGTTACAGTAAATTGATGGTTAGTCTTCGAGCTATTCATTTTAAAACGCAGGTAGATTTAATAATTTAAGGAACTAACCTTTATGCTCTACAACATAGGGTACACGTAAACTCCGTACAAGTACGTACACAAGCATGTACACAAGCAAATCGTATTTAGGGCGACACACTTCCTGTACGTATGCAATTCCTGTTCAACATCCTGTCGGTGTACACAGCGAAACGTTTGTTCCGTTACCTTTTCCTACATCGTAAAACGTATCGATAAAACGCAAACTATAATCTTATATTTCATAAAATGATAATATACAATATTATCACCGGTTAGTGCAACGTTAATAATATCTTAGTAAACCAGGAATTATTTACTTTTATTATTACAAAATCATATTAATAATTCATTTCATTTTAAAAGAACGGACCACAGAGTTATTGTTTCGCTCAAGGTTTATTATCCTATCTTGTACATGTAATACCACCATTATAAATGAATAGCATGCAGGTAAACAAAAACATATAATGTTCTATATACGTAAAACTATAGGAAACGTTGTAGACTTTAAAATGAACTAACTCTAGTTAAAATCAAATGAGATGCCACCCTCCTCCCAAAGCATGCCTGTTTTTTTCACTGTTTATGGCTTCGGTGACGATGTGTTTTTAAATGGGAAGACTGTGTAAAAGTCTTGTCGCATACCTCACACATGTATGGCCTCTGACCTGTGTGTGTCACGTAATGTCTTTTCAGTTTGGAGGGAGAAACAAAATTCTTGAAGCAAATGGCACACTGATATTGGTTGGATTGAGTAGCCTCGGTCTGAGTTCCACTAGTACACTTGTGGAGCTGCAAATCTCTCTCCAGAGCAAAAGACCTCAGACACTTCCTACACTGAAATGACCGGAGTGGTTCGCTCCAATCGTTATAATGCATTTCTGCCTGCAGTGGGATTTCACCAACAGAACTCTCACTCCCAGAATGCCTCTCACTAAACACCTCACGACTATCGGTATCGTCGAGGCCTCTATTGGCAGGGAAAGCCATCCCCATGCGCTGTGTGCTGCTCCCAGCCTCGTGCTGTGCCGGGGGAGGGCCCAGTAGGTCCTGGGTGCTGACACGCCAGTGGGCCTCAAGGTGTGAGGCCAGCTCAGAGGGGGTTTGATACACATTGTGACACTCAGGGCACTGATACAGATCCCCTGGTTTATTGTCAAAGTCCATGGTATGGGCTGGCAGGCTATGGAAATCCACACATTTGTTGTCCCTTGTCTCTGTGGGGTGACCAGAAACGGCCTCATTGGTGACGGAGCAGGGATCAGGGCTGTCGTCACGGGGCCGGGGCTCTTCCCTGTGTGCGTCGCCCTCGGAGCTGGTGGTGGGACCCTCGGAGAGGCTTCCGGATCCATGGCGCTCGGTGGGATAGTTCTCTGGTGATTCTTGTGCGTTGTTGTCCTGGGGATTGCTGAACAGCACGCTCTCATGGGTGCGCTCGTGGTTTCTCCTGTGCCAGACCTGTCGAAAGGCCTTACTGCAGAAACTGCATTTGAATGGCCTTAACCCCGTGTGAATAAGGAAGTGCCTGGATAGCTTGGATGGAGTGTCGAAGCCCTTCTGGCAGATAGTGCACACATGACCTTTCCTTTTATCACCAGCTCCTTTGCTTTTGATTCTAGGATTGGCGAGCTTGTTTGTTTTGTCGGGAGAGGATTTTTCATTGATTTCCATGGCTTGTTTGTTTTCGTGGTGAGTATTCTCTTGGTTATGGAGTGAGTCTTCATAGTTGCCTTGCATCCCTACCCATTCTTTTGTACTTTTCGAAGGCCTAAGGTCCGTTTTCATAGCACTCATCTGAGGAACTTGGATGTGTATTTTAGGATATTGAAGAGGATGTTGTTTTTGTGGTTGTGCTTTTACATGACTCGTCGTAGCTTGCTGAGAAGTCGGTCTGAGGGGCCCGAACTTGTTGTGAGTTCTCTCGTGGACCGTCAGATGTGTGGCCTGTCGAAAGGTTTTCCCACACGCCAGGCAGTTGTAGGGTCTCAAATCCGTGTGCACGCGACTATGTCTTTCTAGTTTGGAGAACGACGGGAAGTATTTATAACAGATCAAACACTGGTGTCTGGTATACACTGGATTTCCCACAGGGTTGGTAGACTTGCGCCTCTTTGTGGCCGTCTTGGAACAACGATTTGGTTCTGAGAGGCCGCTTGAATTTGAAGCCGTTTGCTGAGAGGTAAATGGCCCGCAGTCAAGGTTATCCTTACCTTGAAGTCCAGGATTTGAGCATATATGGAGTTTATATTGAGTCAACAGGGGAAAGGTTTTCCCACAGGGGTGGCAGGTATGCCTCTGTCTAGTGGAGGCGAAGGTCTTCCTTTGAGGCCTAAAAGGTGAAGGTGTTGCATGCTGAAACCCTTGCTTTTTACTATTGTTTTCATTCCACCCAACTGCCCCAGTGCTGGGTTGACCAAATTGTCTCTCTGAAAGTGTGTCCTGTTCACTTTGCTTCAGGGCTGCCTCGTTTGGGGAATCATTATCAACCGACGCAGAGGAAGGTTTGGTAGTGAGTGGCAACTTTTGCTTGTAGTATTTTGTCCACAGGTGAGTGCGAGAATGGATCCTCAAGTGACTTAGCTGGCGGAATCTCTTCCCACATGACTCACACCCAAAAGGCCTCTGCCCTGTATGGGTCATCATGTGCCTCTGTAGTTTGGATGGAGAAGGGAACCGTTTGAGGCATGTAGGACATGAATGGGGTCTGTGCCTGATCTTCTGCTGCTGACTGTTGGCCTGGCCTGATCCTGCCTGCTGCTCAGAGACCAGCGAGGGGTCAGTTCCCTGCAGCGCACAATCCTGTTCGTCACTGGGTTTTGGTCTTGCATTCTCCGGTTTCACCATGACGCTGAGGTGAGGAGCATGCCCGTCACTGGGTTGAGTAGAAGCCATCCCATTGTTGGGATGCTGGTGAGAATTAACAGGGTCTAAGAGAGCCTTCCCAGGGGTCTCCGACAGACTTTGATTCTGAAATTCCTCATCTGGGTTCTTGTGACTGATCTGATGCCGTTTTAAATGGACGGCCAGGCGGAAGGCTCTATTGCAGACCTGGCACTGAAAGGGTCTCAACTCTTTATGAGTCGCGTAATGCTGCCTGTGTTTACTCAAGCTGCTGAATGTCTTTGAGCAGATGCTGCACTGGTAGTGATTCGACGCATGTCCTTGCTGCTCGACCTTGACGTCATTCGGACTCTGGTCTGTCGTCTCTAACTGGTCGTGGCCGGGAGGGGTCCGTACGCTTATCTCACACTGGAGCTCCATCTCCACGGACGAAGTCACAGGATTACTCGGAGCGGATGATTTCTGATCGCCTGCGGGCTGGGAAGTCGAGGAACCGTTCAAGCTCTGGCCGTTTGTCTCCGACTTCACATCGGCGCCGGTACCCGCACACCTATGTGCGTACAGGTGTGTTTTGAGGTGCCATACCTGCCTGAATGACTTCCCGCAGTCCCCACAGGAGTACGGCTTCTGTCCCGTGTGAATCATGAAATGCCGCTTCAGTTTGGACGGCGAGCAAAACGTTTTCAGACAGGTGGGACACTGGTGGTTCACCCTCATCTTACCCGCCGAGGAACCCTGCTGAGACTCAGATACAGGGGGATCCTCAGAGAAGCCAGCACTGTGGTGTGACTGGGAGTGGGATTTCAGATGGGCCTTCTGTTTGAATGCCTTCCCACATGTTTCACACTCGAATGGCTTAAGCTGACTGTGAGTGGGTATATGCCTCTGGAGATGGTAGGATGAGTTGAAAGACTTCAGGCAGACCGTACATGTGTGCTTCTTGGCTGTGCTGCCTTGATCTGTGTGCCAGAAGCCTGCTGCACTCTGACTACTCCCCATGGCTGTGGAAGCCCCCATGGGGTCATGAAACATTGGGTTTGGGAGGAACTGACTATTGGATAGAATGTTCTGTTGGCTGATGAAGCCATTATCAATCAGAGAGGGTAGGAGTTCTGGCTGGTGTCTCATCTCTGTGGGAGAGAGACCGGTCGACAGTGGCATTCTTTCTTTAGCTTCTTGTGTTTGGGAAAACATTGGCCTGGTTGGTTGCAATGGCATGGTGTTGTAGATATTGAAGTCATGTCCAGACTTATCTGGCGAGGGTTGATCCTGACGTGTAGACACTGGCTCCATGGGATTTGGGAAGCTGCCATGTTGGAGACTTTCTGTGGGGAAACTCCAAGGGTTGCTTTTTCCTGTGTGGGTCTCTATGTGCTTTTTTAAATGGACAGATTGGCGAAAGCCTTTGTCACAAACTGTGCAAGTGAACGGTTTCTGTCCAGTGTGAGTGAAGTGATGACGCTCCAGTTTAGAGGCACTAGGGAATGATTTTGAACAAACAGTGCACTGATGCATGATGGAAGCAAATTTGTTTTAACTTTCAGTCTTTGCTCTTGACGGGTTGATTATTTTTCTTGCATTGAGATTACACAAACTCAGCGTTCCTTATACTGAGGCAAAGAGGAATCATGTATTCTTCCGACCGTCTTCCTCATACGAAGCCTGGGGGGATCATAAATGGCAAGAATAAAAATACAGCCGAAATGAAATATTTAATATAGATACGGTAATGGAATATTTGTATTTTACGAATGAATTTATCTCTTTTCATTAGCTAGCTACCTAGCGAACTATGTGACAACATGCTAGCTATTAGCTTAGATGCTAGCGTAATGATAACACCGTTGTAATAACTGTATAATGGTAAGTTTAATATTCTAAGTAAAATACTTATCGTGCAAGGCAACATTAGTAAGCAGCATCGACGTAAAACAAGCACATTTTGCAGCAGTAAAAATACATTTACAAACGTTTATTACGAGGGCCTTACAGAGGGGGCTCCAGACACTGTATCCTTCGTTCTCGGTGTCTTCGACATTTGTCTCTATATTCGTCGCACCGGCTGGATCTGGATGTTTATTGGATACGTGGCTTCATTCCGCTCAGCCGGAGTGCCCCGGCTTACAAAACATGCGTATTCAGTTGTTCGTCTCTCTTTGATGCACGGGCGGAAACCATTTTATCACAAGTTCCCACTGCATCATAAACGTACAATAATTTAGTCGCATATTTGTTCATTTAAAATGACTGAAACAAAAGACCACATTAACTGCAAACCATTGCAGACAGTTTATAGTACATTAACAAAGTATGCCAATGTTAGAGCTACCTTACATAATTTAAAGTAAGATGTCAAAACACACTTTCCAAAATGCATAAAGTTTATAGATTTAAACATCAACTAAAAAGCACAGACTGATCTGATTAAATGATTTACATTCGTCTGGACATGTATTCACATGTTGACGACATCCAAACACACTTTGAAGGTGTTATTTGTAATAGGATTGTAGCAGGATTAGGACGCCTACACTGACCTTCATTTTAATTACAACCTCATCTACAATCTTAATCTTGCAGCCATTTAAGACTTATCCAAGAGACAAATCGGTCTTGAAGTCTTTCACCTAACCTGCCATTCCAAGGGATACTGTACACCTCTTGTACGACATTCAGCCATATATTATCATGAAAGTGTTCAACTGGACTGGATAATATCAGCAATTACATAAATATGTATGTTTGTGAATCAGGAAAGATTAGTCTTATCAGTATAATCCCTAGGTAAGTACGTATTTGATTCAGCCTCCTTATGTTCCACATAAGCTTACCCAACACCTTGCAGTTTAATCACACATGAACCGTTAACTTGAGTGTCTCTCCTTTCCTGGGATAGCCTGTCCGTATGAGTCAGTATTTGCAGTCGATACACTCAGCCTTACTTTTAGAAGCTTTGTGTCGGATATTATAGACCCTGTGGATCAGGGGCGATTCTAGGATCAGACCTTTAGGGGTGCTCAGCCCCCAATGAGAATGTGACATGTATACAGTGATTTGCAAAAGTGCTAAACCCCCTTGCTAAATACATTCCTAATTTCACTGGATAACAATTAATACATGTATGTATTATTATGCAAAATATTGAATGAAGGAAAAAACTAAGAATGTCCCTTTCTTCATGAACTACCAGCATCAAATGATAATAAACAATAACAAATCTATATTTTTTTATTATTATTTTTAGGGGCGCTGAGAGTTAATTTAGGGGTGCTTGAGAACCCCTAAAAAGGGTCTAAAATCGCCACTGCTGTGGATGCAACAACAGACTGGTCAATGGAAAACTGTATTCATGAGATACAGGGTTGCAAAAATCAATGCACTCAAAGGTTTGGGGATTTCTTTTTGGCATACAATATCCATTTTAGCCACTGGAGGGCAGCATACACCACTCAATTAATATGGTTTCTAATCTAGCAGGAAGGGTTGCACTAGCACACCTTAACTTACTGCTACATCTAATGTCAACATTTAACACACATTATCTTGTGACTTGACATAGTAATAATGCAACATATTATCAACAGCGTTTTCAAAACATAACTGTCAGACAATTTACTCCCATATAGACCATAAGGCCACACTGTGTGACCGAAGCCCAGAGCCCGGCGTAGCAGAGCTCCCCGCTGCAGCCTCACTGCCAGGGGGGAGGGGAGCCACACATCAGCCTGGCTAGCCAGGAGGAGCCTGGAGGAGCCAGAACACAGTCAAAGTCCATGTGCCTGGCCACAATGACAAGAGCCGCGGGGCTGTACATTGCACACAAAGGACGATGTTAGCCACAACTCCCAAGTTTGTGTGTGAGCTAACCCAGCTGCAGGTCTGTTTGGTGGAGAAAAATAAAGAAACATGAAGAAGAAAAAACACGCGCACACACACACACAAAAAGAAAAACGAAATGTCATCCTGTCTTTATTCATATTTCTGAGGCGACGTGGTGGTTGTGGAAACAAAAGAAATACAGATGCTGAAGAGTAGCTTAGACACACCGGTTATGTTAGGAGGAAGACTGAATTCTTGTGGCGGAGGCTGTGTTTGTCTGCCTGAAGAACATACTAGTATTTGTTGTGCTCATCGACAAGTGGTTGTCTGGCTGCGTGTGTGGCACACCCATTTAGAGGCCTCAGTGCCACAGACTAACCGGAAGATTGCTCCCAGTTGTTGTTTTTCACTTGTTTTTTTTTCACACATACTGTACCACGACCACAACAATGTGTCTCAATACCACGGTGGTGTCCGCTGCAGTCAAGTTAACCCCGAGTCCTGCTATACACAGCGAGGTCCCTGGCTCCTCTTGAACATGACTCGTGAACAGAAATATATTTTCCTTATACATAGCTTTGGACTCAAGTTCAATAAGTTCGATAGAGAAGAAAAGTGTGGACGACTCCCATGTGTTCAGCATTTTAATGAGACAGCTCTAACCCAAACACAACAAGTACAACACATAGATATAGCCAGCTAAAACCAGCTCCTGCTACTGATACGGTGGGAGTTCCCCTGATACACTTTGCCCTGACCTCGAGGTAAATCACAATACTGAACTTAACATGGATATTTATGGTGCTATCGCCCTCATGGACAATTGCTTGTTTGTTTTAAAATTTATCGACCTCCGATAGAAAACAAGTAAAGCAAATCTTCAGGCTCCGTTGGTTGTCGCTATTGTTCAATTTTTGATAACAGTGCTGAGAGCGGCAGGCAGATGGGTGCGGATCAATACCCCCTCTCCGTCTCCAACACAATGGAGGGAAGAGCCTGGGCGAAGGCGCATTCCAATTGAGCTCGTCAATAATATGGTTTGCGATCTTTGAGAAAACGAAATGTTCCAGAAGCAATAGTTAATGGCACTGTTTTCTTCCCACACAATCACACCACTTGTGTTCACACACACCCACCCACACATGTATATGCTCACACACCCAGGAGGACCTTGCCCTGCAGCTGTGCGGGGAACGTCCCTTTCCTATTAACCAGAGAAGCCTTCGAATCGATGGGGACTATGAGGAGCCTTAATCTCTTCAGGTGGCTTGCTCCTGATTGCCTATTACTCTATAATAACACGTCTTTGAGCTGTGGAGCATGAGGGAGAAACAAACAAAGGCCCCCTGCTCTCTTCCCACCACGGAGCAGACCAGCAGGCCGGGCCACCTCGTCAGGCCATGGGCTGCCTCTCTGCACAGCACAGCTGGTGTGGTAGTGGTGGAGCTGCCGTGACTCCGGCACTAACAGCAGGAGATCCAGGGATGAGCCAAGGGATGTGTGTCTGGTCAGAGATACCCCTACACCTCTCTCTCTCTCTCTCTCTCTCTCTCTCTCTCTCTCTCTCTCTCTCTCTCTCTCTCTCTCTCTCTCTCTCTCTCTCTTCTCTCTCTCTCTCTCTCTCTCTCTCTCTCTCTCTCTCTCTCTCTCTCTCTCTCTCTCTCCTCTCTCTCTCTCTCTCTCTCTCTCTCTCTCTCTCTCTCTCTCTCTCTCTCTCTCTCTCTCTCTCTCTCTCTCTCTCTCTCTCTCTCTCTCTCTCTCTCTCTCTCTCTCTCTCTCTCTCTCTCTCTCTCTCTCTCTCTCTCTCTCTCTCTCTCTCTCTCTCTCTCTCTCTCTCTCTCTCTCTCTCTCTCTCTCTCTCTCTCTCTCTCTCTCTCTCTCTCTCTCTCTCTCTCTCTCTCTCTCTCTCTCTCTCTGGGTTACTGTGGGCTCCTGTCCTCTGGTATGCTGGGCAGGCCTGTCTTTTCTGTGGCTGCCTGCGTGACAGCTGCTCTGAGCTTAGGGACGGATACAGTGGATTAGAGGCTATGGTGTTGGGCACTTCCATAGACATACTACGCTTACACACACGCGCGCGCGGAAACGCATACACATGCTTACGCGCACACGCACTCACGTGCACACGCACCAAACTCACACGCACTCACACATGCGGACTCACACGCACACACACACACATTGTATAAGACGAAGGCTTCAAGATCAAGTTTCCATCTTTGCTATTCAAGTGTGCACAATGGTGTTCACATCTACACAAACATTTGCACAATCGGTCATCTTCACGGTCTAAAGAGGTCTCATTGTGGTTTCTCCTCCAGAACTGTTGCTGAGGCCCGGAACCGTCCAACAGTCTGTCTGTGTGGATGTACTCTCTCTCGCTGAGTCTAAACACTGAGCCAGCAGGACAGGTGGAGGATCAGGGAGTCGGGCAGGTCCAGAACTGGAACCAGCACTACACAGCTGGACTGGACTGATCTAGGGTCATCCTCAAACATTCCTCCAGGCCTGAGAGAGAGAATCAGAAAGAGAGAGAGGAAGAAGAAAGATAAAGGAAACAAATAAAGAGGGAGAAATAGACAGAAAGGGATAAACAGAAAAAAATGACATTTGATCCCAAATTCCAAAGTTACTTTAGTTGACATGACGATAATACCCCAACATGGCCGTGGCTCGGGGCCTGCCTTGGACAGAAGCAGCACTTAACCCTTCGACCAGGGAACACAGGCCTATTCACAAAGTATTGACATTCCTAAACCCTGGCCAGATTGTAGCTTCCCATTCAAACCCCTGCAGTGCAGACATATGGCCAGCAAGGGTTGAACATATAAGCTACTGAACCCCTACCACACACACACACACACACACACACGCACACACACACACGCACACACACACACACACACACACACACACACTTAGAGAGGGGTGGGTTATCCCCTCTTGCCCTTTTGGCCAAACGAGCAGCTTGTTGGTAGGCTCTCGTGGAATGAATCCTGCCCCCCTGTTGTGTTGAGTTGTCAGGAGGCTGTGTTGGGACTGACTCGCTAAGCTTCACTGGAGATTCTGACTGGTCCGTGTGTGTGTGCATGTATGTGTGTGTGTGTGTATGTGCATGCCTGTGTGTGTGAGTGTGGTCTTGAGTGTTGAGGGAGATGGCAGTCACCCGACAGTTACTGGACATGTGAGAATTCACTGGGTGTGTGTGAGGACAGCCTTGATGACAGTTTGTCTGTTTAGCGGGGTCCACTGGGAGACCTGACCACCCCCCACCCCCGCCCCCGCCTTGCACCCCTTTCCATGCCTCTCTCTAATTGGTCACAAGTGTTCATGACGCTTGGCTGTCTGGCCGTGCTTGAGCGCATGTTGACTCTGACAAGGGTGTGGTCACAAGGAATCAGATACTCTGGTGCATATCAAGGCTCTCTGCTGGACAATATGATACACAGGGTGTCACACCTGTCAATCAAAACCTACGGCCCCCATTC
>NC_090058.1:10424980-10452991 GCF_038355195.1 Osmerus mordax | reverse complement strand
TGAGCCCAGCAGGACAGGTGGAGGATCAGGGAGTCGGGCAGGTCCAGAACTGGAACCAGCACTACAGCTGGACTGGACTGATCTAGGGTCATCCTCAAACATTCCTCCAGGCCTGAGAGAGAGAATCAGAAAGAGAGAGAGGAAGAAGAAAGATAAAGGAAACAAATAAAGAGGGAGAAATAGACAGAAAGGGATAAACAGAAAAAAATGACATTTGATCCCAAATTCCAAAGTTACTTTAGTTGACATGACGATAATACCCCAACATGGCCGTGGCTCGGGCCTGCCTTGGACAGAAGCAGCACTTAACCCTTCGACCAGGGAACACAGGCCTATTCACAAAGTATTGACATTCCTAAACCCTGGCCAGATTGTAGCTTCCCATTCAAACCCCTGCAGTGCAGGACATATGGCCAGCAAGGGTTGAACATATAAGCTACTGAACCCCTACCACACACACACACACACACACACACGCACACACACACACGCACACACACACACACACACAACCACACACACACACTTAGAGAGGGGTGGGTTATCCCCTCTTGCCCTTTTGGCCAAACGAGCAGCTTGTTGGTAGGCTCTCGTGGAATGAATCCTGCCCCCCTGTTGTGTTGAGTTGTCAGGAGGCTGTGTTGGGACTGACTCGCTAAGCTTCACTGGAGATTCTGACTGGTCCGTGTGTGTGTGTGCATGTATGTGTGTGTGTGTGTATGTGCATGCCTGTGTGTGTGAGTGTGGTCTTGAGTGTTGAGGGAGATGGCAGTCACCCGACAGTTACTGGACATGTGAGAATTCACTGGGTGTGTGTGAGGACAGCCTTGATGACAGTTTGTCTGTTTAGCGGGGTCCACTGGGAGACCTGACCACCCCCCACCCCCGCCCCCGCCTTGCACCCCTTTCCATGCCTCTCTCTAATTGGTCACAAGTGTTCATGACGCTTGGCTGTCTGGCCGTGCTTGAGCGCATGTTGACTCTGACAAGGGTGTGGTCACAAGGAATCAGATACTCTGGTGCATATCAAGGCTCTCTGCTGGACAATATGATACACAGGGTGTCACACCTGTCAATCAAAACCTACGGCCCCCATTCACACTGAGCCGGCAGCCAAAACAACGAGCAGTTGAATGGAGATGCATGTACTGTACAGTAAGTACTTAGTGAGCTGGTGTCAATGACGAGTTCCAGCTAGCCGTGTTGCTAACGCTAAGTTTGTTACACCAAAGTGAACTTGTGGAGAGAGATGAGGACAGGAAGGTTACAAGCTCTGCTCAGTGCCATTTAATCAGCCTCATCCTCTTTCATCACAGCTCCTCACAGAGGGCTAAATGCACGCACAAAAGAACATGAGCTCATTAGCTAATAATGCGCCATGGCGTCAAAACGCCCCAACCAAACACAGCGGCCCTACTTAAAAAAAAAATCCCTGAGTACTAAGAGCACCGAGCACGTGTGTGTTCTGCTGGATGTGAGGCGTGAGGTGCACCCTGGGACGCGGGGTCCTCCAGAGAGGCCCAGCAGACAGCAGAGACGAGCGGCGAGATCACAGACGAGGGAAACAGGAATATTAGCAGAGACGAAACACGGCCTTCATCTCCGACACATCCTGTTTCATGTTAGGACGCTTTGGTCTCTGAGCTCACACAGGCAGGACTGCGTGTGTGTGTGCGTGTGTGAGCAATGACGAGAGGGCTGAAGGTTATAATGACTGACCATATTTGAAGAGTGTGTTTTTTTGTATTTTTTCGTCAAAGCGTTGCTGGGTATATGTGCTTTTATGCGTGTCTGCCAAAGCCTTACGAATACAACACATACCCCTACCCCTTCCCCTACCCCTTCCCCTGGTGCTCTTGTCCCCCAGCCCCCCTACTGTGGCTACCCGTGGCTTCATCACCGTTCCATGGGGGCCATTAAGATCCTAAAAGCAATCACATTAGCAATGGGATGTAACTAAACCACCCAGCTAGGGGTACCAGCCAACCAGCCAGCCAGTCAATCAGCCAGCCCAGTGAGAGAGGCAGAGCCCAGTGTTCCATACCCACATCTTCTGAAGCTAAGCTGGTCCATTATACATGCCGTGAAAGCCCTTGGATTTGCATGAGGATTTGTGTTCGTACATCAATAAGTACAGTGTATACACAAGGGAGAGGGACAGGAGAAAGGGAGACAGACCGAGGGAGAGAGGGTGACAGAGAGGGAGACAAAAGGGAGAGAGACCAGAGGGAGGCCGTTTGAGCGGCCCTGCTGAGTGCCTGCTGGGCTTGCAGGGGCGTGAGCCCGAAGATGGTGGTTTTTAGTTGTGCTACACTGACTTCCAAACCGCTTCAAATTAACCGGTAAACGAGGGGGTAATTAGGGGGCATCGGCTCATGAAAATTGCTCATTTCGGCAGAGGCAATTGAACTATAAGGGCAGAGAGGCCTTGGTGGCAGCGGAGCGCCTTGGTTCCTGGTGAGATGAGGGGTGGGGGTATGTCCTGCCAGGGTACACTGACTACCGCTCTGAGCTTGGTAGTTCAGCCAAAATACACACCAACATGGTTTCCTTTAACAATAATACTACTATTCTTTGAGTGAACTACCCCTTTATGTGTTACCATTACAGTCTCCGAGCTGTTACTACAAGCTGCAGTCCTGTGTAGGACTGCAGCTTGTTGACTCTTTTAATCAAATTCACTCACTTGGTTGGAAAGTGAGGTACAGTAGGCCGCATCCCTGACCCTCTCTGGCATGGCTAATGCGACGAGACAACATCTTTAAAGGTTTCATCCGCAGCATATGCCTTGTCTGTCAGCCGTGAATCCTAGCGCCAGTGATTCGGGGGGAAGTGTGCAGTCACATTTAGCGTGGGGTCCGGGCTGAGGCTGGGGCCGAGGCCGGGGCCGAGGCCGGGGCATGGGCCGGGGTGGTGGCAGTTGCGCGTGCTGTGACGCCTAGTGCCAGGGGTGCTACTTTTCCTGCTCTGACTTTTAGGGGCCTCATCACCCGGGGATCGTGAGCTGTGACCCATGAACAGGGCCGGGGGGTGGGGGGGGGAGCTGCTCCCAGGGCAGACGGGGGAGGGGAAGGGAGGGGGTGGGGGTGCGTGCCAGGGAAAGGTAACAGATTCCAGTTCAACGATGAGTCAATAACTGTCTTTGGGGGTAAAACACATGCATGCACACACACACAAACACACACACATTGTAGAGATGTCTGGATTTGGAACAGACATAAACCACTATTCCTATGCTCACTGATCTAATAGCACACTTTAGGATGATGCGATTCGGAAAATATAAACAGATATATAGGTTCATTAGAATAAAACATTGCTACTGTTTGTCCCGTAGGCCCTGCTATTTCCATCTCATGGCTTAGTACGCCATAGAGCACAACGTTCCTGTACAACTGTCGGGTATGTTGTTTTTTTACCAACAGTAATTGTATTAGTTCACAAATACGTTTGTCACAAATAACTTCTTCTTGTTCAAGTCTGTCTGAAGAAGAAACTTCCACAGCCACATTGCATTGTAGAATAAGCTGGGACTGCATACATCAAATGTTAATGAAGGACAACCATTTCTAAAGTAGTGTGTGCTCCAGACCAGACTGGTGTGAAGCGTGAAGTCTTCATCTCCCATGAGAAGCTTGTGCAAAGCCAACTACACAGTCTGGATTAGGATTGTATAATTAAAGAGACAAAAACAAAGAAGGACAGTTTGTGTTCAGACGTACAAACACATGTATTATAAATAGACGGTTATTATTCCTGTCCGTAGGCCCTCGTCCTTTCAATATCCCCCCCCCCCCCCCCCCCCCCCCCCCCCACCCCCCCCCCCCCCCCCCCCCCCCCCCCCCCCCCCGTAAACACGAGTTATGCAGAAGCTAAAAGTGACAGTGAAAGGACCGGGTCTGGCGTGGATTCAACACTGCTAATTGATTGCTTCGGCAAAGACCTGACAAGCGAGACCGCATGATGAATGTTCTGGTCGGCCTTTTGCTGGAGACGGAGAGAGAAGCGCTCTCAGGGACAAAAATAATAATAAACACCATTCCACATTCGTCTTTATGAGGCTACCCAGAATCCTGTGAGAATAAGCTGGTGGTGGCGTATAAAAATATAATGATGACAAAAGATGCTGTCAGCGACAGAGCTGCACAGTACAATAGAGAACTATAATTAAACGCAGAGGAAGATGGCCGACGTTCCTCTGGTGGCGTCTGCTCGTCAGCGACTTCACCGACGCCACAGTGGACTTGCGTTAAAGAGGCGATGGAAGATGGCGTGAGTGATAGTTACCTGCGACCAGGCGTCCAGCCAGGGAGTGGGCGCACTTGTAGAACACCCTGGCACACAGCGGAGTTAGCCCAGCGGCCATCTTCTGCGTGGCCCTCTGGAAGGTGGCACACAGTGCCCGGAGAATCTCTTCCGTGTCTGCGGGCGCGGGCGCTGCGCTGGGCACCGACAGGGCCAGGGAGAGGGTGGCACACAGGCTGGTGCTGGACACCAGGCCCCAGCACTCTATGGAACCACATGCCAACTCCGTGGTCATGTGACAGGAAGTCCGTTCCTCGAGGGTGTCGAGGACGGCGGTGACGTGGAGCTCGACGGCTGCGCCCCTTGGCAAGGCGGGCACCACGGCGACCACTAAAGGTGCACGTTGGACCTCTGGCTCCCCGGATAGCTCCTCCTGTAAATACATCCAGGTGGCATTTAGATTAGAACTAGTACATTTTGGGAATTGTAGTGGCAAGCATTGAAGCTGTATGTAGGCTTTAGATAGGACCTCCTGCAGTGTCTCCTGCCTTTCTCTCTGACCTTGGGAGAAAAGGAGGCTATACAACGTTGTAAAGCAATTTCCTGATAGACAGTACAGATATATAGGTTGTACATCCATCCTCAGACAAAAGAGCTTTTATCTTCAACATGACTGACAGGGTATCAATTAAGTTCTGAGGTGGCGAGGTGTGTCTTGATGTAATGATAGGTTGCTAACAATCACATTTGACAAGAATGCAGAGGCTTTACGGCAACCATAAACAAAACAAAACAAATGCAGTGAAATGTGCTTTCAGGTCTATCAGCTAATATGACAGCCTCCTTTACAGACAGAGGCCATTTGAACGTTTCAGAGAAGAATGTTCCAAACACGCTGAGGCAATTTCACACCATTTCAAAACCAAGACACACATGTAACAGAAAAACACAGTAATGGCTCTAAATTATTAAATCTTACAGAGTAAAAATAGTTTTTCTGCTTTCTGGATCATTGTCCATTAATGGACATCAGCTGTCTTGTGGCTGGCTGGCTGGTTGGCTGGCTGACTGGCTAGCCATGGCTACAACGTAGCCCTTCCAATAATACTTGGCTGTGGCTTCATCTTCTAATGGGGGAGAAATGAGCATTTTACCCAGCCGTCGTTTCGCCTGGAGTCGATAGGGCAAAAACACTTAACCTCCTTTTCAATTCCCAGGATCAATTTTCATCCACTTACACCCCACTTCGTAAGTGCAGAATAATAACAGGTTACATACACTTTATTTTGAAATTCACTCACACAAAAAAAGAAAACTAAAGAAAAAACGGAAAAAAACTGAAGAAACAATTGACGGGAGCAATGGCGGCGGCACCTTCTTTGTCCCTTTCGACAGGCGTTCCCTCCGTGACCCCGGTTCCGCAGGCTACACCCACGCAGCACTTACCTTCAGATTAAACTTTAGCCGGGGCATAATTGTGTATCAACAGCCCACAGTGGATGGACAGACGGAATGAAAAGAAAGAAAGATAGAGAGGAATGGTGGTGGTGAAGATGTCTTCACTCGCTGATTGCGCAGCGTCCATCTTGCGATAAATACCGACAACAACCACCACCACATCAGCGACAACAAGAGAAGGAGAGGGGGTCGATCTGGGAGTGGACACTGCGACCTGTTAAGAGGGGTGAGGTGGAGTGACAGGATACATATGCGGCCTCTGCTTTGATAAATGCTAAATTAGCACTTAGCGCCCAATGGCTGTTCTCCTGGAGGGGGTGGGAGCAGAGGGGTCCTATAGTGGTCAATACTCACTGCCCTGAGAGTGAGGTGTGGGCCTGGGGGTGGGGGGTATGCTCAACCAGGCTTAAAGGCCATTCAGCTGGGCTAGAGTCCTATGGTGCCTTGCTGTGCCGTACTGTGGTCGGGGGGATGGCCAATTTGACAACATGTCCTCAAACTGTCTAAGCAAGCGAAGCCAACTTTTTGACTTAATGCCAACAAGTTAAGCATTAAGTACATTGTTTGAGTGTGTAGACATGAATGGCTTTAGACTGAGTCCCGGGACTGTCTCTCTGCCTGTCTGTCCACCTGTCTGTCTCTCTGCCGGTCTGTCCACCTGTCTGTCTCTCTGCCTGTCTGTCCACCTGTCTGTCTCTCTGTCGGTCTGTCCACCTGTCTGTCTCTCTGCCGGTCTGTCCACCTGTCTGTCTCTCTGCCGGTCTGTCCACCTGTCTGTCTCTCTGCCGGTCTGTCCACCTGTCTGTCTCTCTGCCGGTCTGTCCACCTGTCTGTCTCTCTGCCGGTCTGTCCACCTGTCTGTCTCTCTGCCTGTCTCTCTCCCTCTTTCTCTCTGTCTCTCTTTTTGCCTCTGTCTCTCTAGTCTACCTGTTTCTCCCTGGTCTACCTGTCTCTCTGCTCTGACTGTCTCTCTGTTCTGCCTGTCTCTCTGCCTGCAGTTAGACACTGACAGCACTCAAACCGTCATACCCTCCAGGCCCTTCATTGGATTCACCCAATAAAATAAAGAGGTGACAAATATATGGTGGAGCTGAGTGCTTGCATAGAGGGGGAGTTTGAAAGTGAGAGATGGAGAGGGAGGGGGCGGGTATCTATGCAGACAGGTGCTACTTACTGGAATCCATAGTTTTACTTTAGCCCAGCCCAGCCCATGTATGTCCCTGTACGGCCAACCCAGAGCTCTCTTTCTCCATAAGAGCTGAGGTTGGAGCTGAGCTCTGCAGCTACCCTGAGAGGGATGTGAGCCCCTCCCCTGCTCCACGTTTGTTTTTCTTTCCCCGCTCCCCCCAGCCTGGTCTCGCACACGTGTGGCGCGTGGGGGCCGGCGTGCCCGGGCGCGAGGCGTGAAAGGCGACCGGTAAACACGGTAATAAGGAAGTGGTGTAAAAGGCGGCGAGCAGCAGGGAGCTGATGGGGCCGGCCCGCTTAGCCAGTTCCCCTACATTTCCTGCCCAGCGGGGAGCCTTTAGCGCGCTGCACTGAGGACCGCCAGTCCCCCGTTATATCTCTCTCTCTCTCTCTCTCTCTCTCTCTCTTCTCTCTCTCTCTCTCTCTCTCTCTCTCTCTCTGCCGCCCCTTCCTCTCTCCCTCCCTCCCTCTCTCCCTCCACCAGAGGCTCAGGCCAGGTGTGTAAACTGCAGTCACGGAGTATTTGCAGTGGTGCGTATTCCTGCCTCCACAGGGGCAGGGCAGGAAGGGGTTGAGGGGCCAGAGAATATTCACCACGGGACATATAGCCACATAAACAGTGCAAAGCGAGCACTCATATTAACTATATTAAAGAACTGAGCAAAGAGTACTTCATTGAGAGTACCGACTACACTGTACTTTACATAAGGGCATATAACACATCACTGAAATGTACTTCAATAAACATCTTTGTTCCTCAGGTATTTTCATTAATAGCAGGATTGTGAGGATTGTGCTATAAAGATAACAAGTTAACAATTGTTATTGGAAGAAAATCACATACTCGCAACTACACATTAGAAGTTGACATGCTTTCCTGGCCTTTCATTTCTACAGAGAGACGCCTCGCTTGAACAATTATCGACTTATCACATGAACACCTCCCCGTACATCATCACACACACACACACACACACACACACACACGCACACACACAGGCACACAGGCAGACACGCACTGATTGACCTCACGGCTCCATGCATCGTAAATACGATTTCACACCTGGCATCTTCGCTGTGCTCCCAATTAACCCCGCCAGTTTCCCCGTCCACCTGATTAGAGAAATGATCAACGCACAACAACAACCCGGCGGAGGCGCATCACACACGTCTTTCCGCGCGCGTCGCACACACACACACGTCGCACCTCGCCGGTGTTCCTCTCCTTGAAACACATACACGCTTCAGCAGCCTTGTGTACACACACCTCGTCACAACTGCGTTTTAGCCCGAAGCCGGGACACATGTTAAGACCCCTTATTCACGACATAATATGTAGCGAAGTGTTAGTTTAGCTTAGTTGAGTAAAAGGTCTCCCGCCTGTCAGTAAAAGTTGTTGAGCCCAGAACAGCTTCTTCTGTGCCGTCATTGAAGAGCTATTAGTTCCAAGCTTATTGCACAGGCCAATATGTTATTTCTGTAAATTGACCTTTTATCACCATGCTCACTGCGTAAATCAGTACAAAATCAAAGAGGTGTCGTTACGCAGGATGTTATTGTAGCTCTTCACTCTTCACATCAAAAACACTTGTTAAGAGTGCATAGACGTTGTGCATAGAAACATTCTTACTACCAGTTCAAGGTGGAAAGCAGTTTTGAAAAGTCTACAGTGAAGCACAGCAACAAGGGAAAGCCCAGCCCAGGAGGTTTTGCAATACTGCACTTTCTCAGGCGGATGTGAGCCGAGAGGGTAAGTTATTCCCCTCTCTCTGTGGGAGCCGTGTTATCGGTGTTTGACCCGAGTTAAATATTCTCATTACAATCACTTCAAATGAGCAGCGGCGCTTTGTGTAATCCCCACCCCAGGGATGGAGGGTTTCACCGGGCCTGGATGAAACGGAGGGGCCCCCCGCCCTCCCTCTCTCTCTGTCTCTCTCTCTCTCTCTCTCTCTCTCGGATCTCCTCATCCCTCCTTCCCATAGCTTCTACTCCTCCCTCCATCTGCGGTGAGGGAGAGAGCGAGAGAAGCGAGAGAGGGGGGATAGGGGGTGCAAGAGGAGGGGGGCGGGGGGGTTAAGGAAAGGGGTGTCAGGAACTCCCATCCAGCGGGGGGTCTCTCTGACAGAGGGAGAGGGGGAGAGAGGTTGGGAGGACAGGATTGGAAGACCTCTAGCACTGGCCCCCTAGAGGCCGAGACACCAGGCGGGGCGGCTGGGCTGTTTATGAGTGAGACACACTCAGCTGTCAATCTGAAGAGGGGTTCACGTGGGTGCCAGGCAGAGAGGGGATCTACCCGCCTGTGCCAACCTCAAGGTGCCAGTCTAGAGTACACTGGAGAGGCTTCCGACCTGTCTTTGACATGTATTTAACAGTCGGAACAGATGGACTACCATGACTATTTTGGAGTCACTTCTAGCCTAGGAAACCCGCAAGCCAACTCCATCTCCCAGAGTTCCTCTCCTTAGTTAGCCAGCGCTTTTGAAGGCCCTAATTAGAATGAGGGTTCGTGTCACTCACAGTCATTGTGGGTGGCCAGAGACCAGTCAGTGGAGAGAATAAAGTCTTTGTCATGCTGTCTCCGGTTGAAGCCTGGTCCACTCTGTGAAACCCTCTCCTCAGGGCGATCTGGTCCATCCAGGACCTAACCCTCAACTCTGCCCTGTCAGCTCTATGCTCTCCATCTTTAAGAACTTTCTAGTGAGTTTGTAGTAAATGGTTTGCGACAGATATTCTCACTTCTGCTGAGATCCTCCCCCCCCCCCCCCCAGTCTAACATCTCAGTCTGGGAAGAGATGTGGGGAACGGTCCCAAGACTGAGCTTCCCACCACCCCCGGCAGGATCCACATGTTGGAGGAGGGGCTCCTTTCCACCCTGTCTCCCCAGGCCCCTGGTCCCCTGGCTGGGCAGATTAGAGCAGGAGGGGCCGGGCCGGCTGGGGAGCCTGGTGCCCTTATTAGCCAGAAGGAGCAGGGGAGGGATGGGTAGTGAGGGATATCAGGATGGGAGGTGGTGATGGTGAAGTGGTGGGGTGGAGGAGAAGGGGGGAGGGGATAAGCTGCTCTGAGAGTTGAGTGGAGCTCCAAAAGAGAAGGGGGGGATAAAGGATTATGGAGGGTGGGGGGGGGGCTCTAAGGAAGACATCTGCTTCTGTGCCAAGCTTGGTATTATCAAAGACACCCGCGTCTCCCAAATCATCAAGTTTTCATGAGCGGGCTCACTGGTAAATATCAGCCACAGCGGCCCCTGGTCTCTGAGGAGGGGGGCCCGGGCGAGGAACTTTGGCTCATATTGAAATTCTGCTTTAAAGCGCATGAAAATTCTGATAGATGTCTCTGACAAGCTTGAATACTCTATCAACTTTCTCCACCTCATTCCAAGTGGATGCTAGCGAGCACGCGTAGTGTATTCTGTTGTCTTTCTGCGAGCTCCGCACGGAACATCGCTTCCTGCTTTTATGTCCCTGCTTGGCTTGTACTGTTTTCTAGCCCCCTCCCAAAAAACCACATCTATACAACGACTTGAACAGCTTTGCATCACTTTGTTTGTTTTGGTGTGGAGAGCCGTCTTACGTGGCCTGCTGCTGTCCTCAGCTTGCTCTCCCAGACCTCCCTGATGGCGGCGACGTCCCGGCTCCGCGTGGCGTAGCAGTGGGCCTGGAGGACGTGGGCCAGCGTCAGGTCGCTCACCACCGCTTCCAGAACCTTCTCCACGTGGCTGAAGGAGAGCCGGGCCTGGGGCCCGACGCCGGCCTTCACCAGCTGCATGGAGCAGGGGACCAGGGCGATCTGGCCGGCACAGAACACAGCCTCGTCCACCTGGAGTGGAACACGACACAGTTGTATAAGGCTAGAGAACAGATCCCCGGAGAACAGATAAGAACATGGCTACGAGGGGCTGGTTGTGTTCTAGCTTGATTCACTTTCCAGATGTCTACTGTAGATATCAAAAGTATTTTTTTTACACATGTTGGTAGTGGACAAGCTATTTTACAGCTGAAACTGCTTGATGTACACAATCTAACACATACACACACACACACACATTCACATGGATTTAGAGAATAAATCTCTCCTTAAATCAATTTGTTGTTTGAAACTCAATTACACACTCCCACAGACCTGGTTACTGCCAGGGTAGCACAGCCTCAGCTCTGGAGAGATGTCACACATGATGAATGCAGCCATTCTCTCCAACCCACAAACGCCCAGTGAAGATGTTGTGCTGCTTGATTGAACGCGAGGCCCAAATTATTTATTTGATTTCAACAACATACGCTCAAACACATCCCACACCCACAACAACAAAAATCTTTGTCAACGTAGAGATTTTTTCTTTCTTTCTGGTTTTCCAGAGCAACTTGAGGGATTGTCAAACACGTAAAACGATTTAGTAAAGGTGTGGCTCACTTCATAAAAGTAAGTTAGCTAAAGCCTTTCTGAGTCCTGTCAAAAGAGCCCTGTTCTGTCAAGGAGGTGCAACTATCAAATTAGCATCAATTATCAAATTACGATGTTTGAATAGCACTGCATCAATTAACAAGTTCAGTCTTTTTTAAATCTTAATTTCATTTTACCATATCCTATCACCAATAATACACATTTCACAGTGTTAAGGTAAGCAGGTGATTGAGTTTGTATGTGTGTGGGGGCAAGCGTACATCTAGAGCAGTGTGTGTGCACCTTATTCATGAGCGCAATTAGCCATGCGATAATTAGCTGAGATCTCCCGTTAAACGCCTCAGTTAGAGCAAGTTCCCTCAACTCAATAATTTAGCTATGGAGAAAAATCCATGTGATTAATGCAAGAGGATGTTCTGAGGCCTGGCTAGAGACCCAGAGGCCTGAGCTGAGGCTGTTCTGAGGGGGATCTGGTCCACAGAGACACCCTGGCAACCCACCAGCCCGGCCCCCTGGTCCAGCGCTGGGGCCCTATGGGTCGAGCTTAGCTTACTTCCTGGTTAGTGTAAACAGCCTGTGGTGACAGGCAGGTAATTGGTGGGCTAAGCACAGACCCTGGGGTCTGATTGGGCGCTGACCTCCAGGGGGATCAGGAAGGGCCAAAATCAATGGGTACATGGTGTGAAACAAGGTGCTTAATCCATTAGCATAGGGCCTGTGCGTGGGTATCATGTTGCTCTGTCAGATTAGTAGGGTTAGGGGTGGACCGGTGGTATTAGCAGAGGCTTAACACCCCTCCTCTCTCCTCCCTTCTCACCCTCTACCCGTCCCCCCTCCTTTTCCCATATCTCCACAGTGTCCCTTCGCTCACTCGGAGGGAAAGTGAGGCTAGATCTCCGGTCACCCACACATCTTAAGCCCATAGAGTTCTTACATACAAGGTCTTCATACATTTGGACATTTGGTGGAGGCTTTTATCCAAAGGGACATACAATGTTCATTTAGTAAGCGCCGCAGATAATCAAGGACATCAAATGTTGTAATATACATACCGGGTGTAATATTAACCGTTCATTGTTTCTACACCGCCTACAGGAAATCACAGATCGCCTTTATGTTGTGATTGAACTTCTGGCGCATTGGAGAAAGTGTGTTGGAGGAAGTCAGAATAACCCAGCCCAGCGTGCTAGGTAGGGAGGACAGACAGCGATGCCACCATGATCATCTGGGTTTCCTGCTGTAGGACGCCTCACTGCTGGATTCACTCGTTCAGCTTTGATGAATCAGCGGCTCCTGTCTCCACAACTCCACCACCACCACCAACCGTCCTGGCTTCTGGGTTTCAACAGCCGGGCAGGGATGGCTAGCCCCTGTTTGTTAATTTGAATATCAAAAGGAGGGGGGGGGGAGATATTTGGTGGGGCTAAAAAAGCCCTCTCCCCAGCCGCCACCAAGCAGGTGTGCGGTGATCAATTATTAAGGCCTATCACTCAGGTTACCCTAGGTGAGGGAGGGGGCTGGAGGTGGTGGTGGGGGGGGAGGCGTTGCGTGTGCGGGGGGTCTTTTCATACTATACCGATTTGGGGGATGCAGGGGAGAGGAGAGAATACTATTTACATAAAATTAACAGTTCAAAAGAATGACTTCACACACCAATCAAACTTGTTAATTGACTGCCAATGGTGTGTCTTGGCGTATACAACACGGGTACATTATTCATTGGGAGCCTTGACATCCAAGACAGACCAATTTGCATGGGCGTCCTAAACGTGATCAACAACCACAACGCCGCATGCATCTTTAATAAGCGGAGAGATGGGGCTCTTAAATATTCATGAGGGTCAAACAATCGCACATCACATTAAACTTCCTGTAACAAGCTGGAGTTCAAACGCTAACCCCGGGGGTCTAAACGGCCCCCGGAGAGACAAAGGAAACTCGTAATCTTAAACTTGTATTTATGATTTTACTGTAGAGTTGATGGAAGGACATATTGACTGCTTTACGTAGCTGTGACTGGCTGAACGCCTGATGCCATTTAATGTTCTCATTTTGTCCATATTATTTTTTTCAATGTGTCAAAAGGTATTTCACAAGGAAGCTGTCGTCTCTGAATCACACATAGGAGCTGCATACACAAACATTTACAAATTGTTTGAAATATATATTGTTTAAATAAATAATAAATAAATAGTGTTTATAAGGAAATCCGTAATGTTTAAAAGCAAATGCTCACATAGGATTAGGATTTATTCATTTGGAAACAACACTTAAAACCACAACTTGGGACTTAGGCAAGACTAATAAACTGTAGAAAGAACAGGACCAATCATTCCAAGGTAACTATGTGCTACAGTTGCAAATGGCAAATAAACTTGAAACTAGAAATTTGGTTTAATTGTCAGTAGATCAGTTGCGCCGCCAAGGGAGGGCCAGGGGGGGCCACGGCCACCCTGATCCAATCGCTGCTAGACTGATCCAATCCCCCACTGGCCACTTCTCCCGAGTTATCTACTGGATCGTCTGATTGATTTTGCTGTGCCACCCCAAGATTTTCAGTGCCCCCGCGGCCTCCCGCCAGGTCCCCCAACATGAAAATATCTCGAGGTGCCACTGCAGCAGATGCAGAAAAAAAGCCGTCCAGAAAAGGGAATGCTACAAACTGAATGTTTAAACAAAGTGCGTTTGTCATTGTTTACTGTCCCAGCAAAAAGACACATCATTGGTCTCTGAAAGAGTTTGGTCTTGAATGCTGTACCTTCCAGTTATAAAAGCTATTAGTTTACTTGACACTAAACCCCTATCAAACCATATTCCCCAAACTGTCCCTTCAAGCCACACAAACTTCCCATCAGGACGGCGTTGGAAGGGACTGCCGCACATGCTGCCTGCTTAGCATTAATTAAAGCCCTGTTTTGGCTTCATGCTTTGTCGACCTTTATTTCATGGCTTTAAACACCATCATTTTTCATAAACCCAATGACGAGTCAAAAGGTCAGGCAGCCCAAGGACTCTTTTTCTCCCTCCCTCGCTTGCTCGCTCGCTCCCTCCATCTCCCTCTCTCTCTCCATCCCTCTCTCTCCCCATACCCCCCCCCCTCTCCCTCCATCTCCCTCTCTCTCTCCTTCTTTCTCTCTCTCTCCATCCCTCTCTCTCCCCATACCCCCCCCCCTCTCTCCATCTCACTCCCCCCCCACTCTCTCCAAGCTCCAGACAGTAACACATATGTAAATGCACTCGAGATTCACTTGGCTGCACCTCTTCTCATCCCTTAGCCCACCAAGCCGTATGAAGCATCTCTAATTGTTCCTTTTAGTTGGAGGGCCCTCTAGGCACAAGCAGCCATGCCATGTCATTCCAGGCCAGGCCAGATCTACATAACTGTCCTATTTTGACCCTCTGAGCTTTCCATCCTGCTAAGTGTGAGGCTGGGTGTCGTTCAGCAGTCAGGCTCTCTGTCTCTCTCTCTAAAGACACGGGGATGTGTGTTGGAACACAGCAGTCAGACATGCTAATGGTCCCGTCCAACCTTGGAGACCTAATGTGCAATTTTGACCAATGGGACTGATGGTCAATTTCCCCACTGTCGTCAGCGTGTGTAGCATGTCTTGATGAGTACACTTTAAATGACCGGACAAAGCCTTAAACAAGCTCCTAATACCCTGGCTGGATATCTCCAAAACGCTGACGCACCATTTCAAGTGGGTCCAAGCCACAGTATGTCAAATGTCAGTACATGGGTGCTGTGTGGTGTAGTACCTGAGACTGAAGGCAGGGGGGGCTACTGACTGACAGCAAGCCTCACAGCACCAAACATTCATATCTCAAACAGCGAGTGTTTGAATATGAAAACACACTATTCCAAACTTTGCAGTCATACCAAGGAACCACCGACCATGCAACAAAATACTTTTTCTCCCCCATCCGTTGAATATTTAATAGGTTTACATTTGGTTTAAAGTACGGGGATCAAGTTTGACTTAGATTATTTAAGTGCATATATAATTTGTAGCCGTTTTTTTGTAGGGAGGGATTTGATATGGGATAAGTGTTTAATCCTGGTGCGGTGGATGGCAGTTTGTCAGGCTGTTGTGCGGTGATTCCATCGCGGCCTGGTTGGCGTTCGGAGCCGATCACGTCTCCCCGCGTGGGGACGATAGGAGACGGACTGAAGTTGAGCTGTGCCCTGAGGAAACCCTGTCTCCTCTGACACCTTGTCTTCTTAAATACACAATGCTGGAGATGCAACCTTCATTGCTTTGTCTCTCCGTCTCCCTCTCTTTCTCCTGCATCTTTAACTGTATTAGTCTTCTCACTCGAGGACCAGATTTTTCTTTTTTTTTGGTGTGTGTGTGTGTGTGTGTGGGGGGGGGGGTTGGTTCCATCCCTCTTGTTTTCCTCTCCGTTGCTGTGCTCTCTTCCTGTTTGTGCTCCGGTTTGAGCCTAACCCTTGCATGCTCAACTGTCACATGACATCAGTGTTACTTAAACGGCGACATAAATAGCTGTACGAAAGGCACAAAGAGAGACAGAGGAATACAGAGAAAAAGATGGAGACGGAGCAAGAAAGAGAGACAGACAGAGAGAGAGACAGAGAGAAAGAGAGAGAAAAAGAGGCGTATATTAGAGACTCCTTCTTACACAGCAACCTCCCAGCTATAAGACGAGACCCTGAGAAACAATGAAGGACCACAAGCCTATATTTAAAGGCTTGGCTGTTAACATAACATCTCTAAAGAAAGCACTGGGATGAGGGGATGGTTTTGAGCCATTGCACAGACAAAGTAAGGCCACCCCTCTCTCTGTCTCTCTCTTTGTGCTGTCATGGTCCAAGCTGCCAGGCACCATGCCCTCCATGCTCTCTACATGCCCGCTCTACAGTGGCCAGTGTTGGCCAGTCACATTGTCCTGTCAACTCTGGTCAACTTTATGCTTATTGCTGGTTTGTCTGGAGGTCAGAGGAGAGAGTATGGACACACACACACACACACACACACAGACACCACTGTAGATGATCGGATACATAAATCCACAATTTAATAAAAAATGTGTGCACTGACACAGAAAAATCTCAACTGACATCCTGTAATTGAATCTATTATAAAAAATAAATAAATGTTATTAACAAAAAGTTTTCCCCAAATACTGTTTAAAATCGAATATAAAAAAAAAAAAAAAAAAACACGAAACTGAAAAAGGTGTGTGCATATTGAGGCACAGCAGTCAGATGGACATAATGACTCCAGACCTCTGGTGCTGTATGTGAGAGGCGGTGACGGAAGGGCATGTTTTCTCATCGCGTTAGGGCAAAATGCCCCTGCTCCCTTCAACTGTCCGGGCCTCCCGTTTTTTTTGAACGTTTTTTTTCTTGACAAATTGGTTGTGAGGCTTTTACGACTGATGCACATATCGCAAAAAATCCTATCTGCCAAGCCTCCTCTGTGACCTGCCCGTAGGACACTGCAGGCTCCTCCATGCGTCGCTCTATCAAAGCCGATCTTTCCAGGACAATGCAAATGATGACAAATTCCATCATCCCGCATTATGCGTGCGCCGCCCCACCCCAGCCACCCACCCTACCCCCTCCACTCCACCCCTCCATGCCCATCCCACCCCCGTTAATCTCCCTAATTCGAGAGAATCTGGGGAGGCTTTTTTTTGCGGCGGCGTTCTTTCTGCTGAGGGGCATGTTGTCTGATTGAATGATGCTGAAACTGCAACCCTCATCCTCTGTTCCCGGCCCCCCCGTTGCCCCCCCCCACCCCCCCCCCCCCAGCTGTGACCACCTCTCTCTTTCTGTCCTTTCATATTCCGTTATTTCTGGATGGACAGCGCAAACCTTCGTCCACTTTTTCTGTTTCTGGGAGGAGAGAAGTGGACACCTTAAAAGAGCTTCTCGAAAAGGAAACCAAAGGTCTCTTGAGGTGGAGAATTTCATCTGCAGAGCAAAAAGCCATTTCAATTCGGACAGTTTGATCATTGGATTGTCACCCGAGTGTATGCACGCGTGTTTACGTGTGCGTGTGTGTATTGTTGTGAGTGACGGATGTCCACCCTGTCTCCCCCATGAGTTCCAGTGACACGTCAGGCTGTCACATTGGTAAAACCAGCGGTCTGGACGGGTCAGGCCCACCGTCTCACCCTCTGCAGCCTAAACACTCTCCCACAGACGCGTAGACAGACAGGAAGGCAGACAAGCAAGCAGAGAGACAGAGAGAGAGAGCTACAGACAGACTGGCAAACAGGCAGACAGGCAGTCCGGGCAAAAGACGGGCAGACAGGGGGAAAGAAACAGAGAGATGAGAGACAGACAGGCAAGCAGGCAGACAGACAGGGAAACAGATAGGCAGGCAGACAGACAGGGGGACAGACAGACAGACAGGGGGACAGATAGGCAGGCAGGCAGACAGACAGACAGGGGGACAGACAGACAGGGGGACAGATAGGAAGGCAGGCAGACAGACAGGGGGACAGACAGACAGACAGGGGGACAGATAGGCAGGCAGGCAGGCAGACAGGGGGACAGACAGACAGACAGACAGACAGATAGGCAGGCAGGCAGACAGACAGGGGGACAGACAGACAGACAGACAGATAGGCAGGCAGGCAGACAAGAATACATCACAAAGATAAAGCAAGGAGGACCTGAGCGTGGCAGTTCCCTCTCCTCTCAAAAGATGGCAGTATGACTGCATTAAGCAGCCTGCTAGTGAGGGGATCTGGAGAGAAGCTCAGTACTCAACGTGCTGCATCCAGACACTGAAACATTGAATACAACACTACAGACACACTCTCTCTGCAAAGATCACGGTCTTTCGCAATTCTGCTTTGACATCATGAAAACACTCTCATTTATAAACAACAACTACAAAGTTGTGGAATAGCAGCGTAGTGACAATTAGATCGTGAGACTGGGAGGTTTCACCATGTGTCACCATGTTTGTTTATTCTGCTCTGTAGTGTCAATGCAATAAAAAAGCTGTAAACAATTATCACTATTCACAGTCCAGACCAAGTTGTAGTGATATGCATATATTGAGTGGATTTTGATTATATAATCTTGTCTCTCTTAAAAAAATAATGTTATGGAAATGTGATTGATGAAAATATAAAGAAATCGTGTCACAACATATTTCCTTAATATATTTCGAAATGAATAACCAAAATGACTGCTGAATTAAAACTGATATAGTATTTCAAATGAGTATATTTCAAAATACTTAATATACCAATATTCTATACACGTGAACACTTCCTAAAAATCTTGAAACAGTTTAGAAATGTCTTATGCATAACCCAACAGTGTAAAAACACTTTATAGCATCCAACATGTTCTTACGTAATAAATATAAATAATAAATCTGTGTAGAAGAATGCAATGCTGAAAACGCTGATATGTCCAAACTAGACTGGGACAGTCTATAATTCATTCAAAGCACTTTAACCTCAGTGAGAAGCTGTCAGGACAATGGCCGAGTGCAAAACAAATGGCTGATGTGAGATGTCCCAACCTACAGTATTTCTACATGTGACAAAGACAGTCACCAAATTTTTATAAAACTGAGCTCTAAACAGTCCATTTAACTATGGCAAACAGGGAGAAGAAACATCTCCTTAATAAATAAAGACAAATGCAAGGCTAGTCCACCGTCACATGAAGACCCAGAGAATTTTCCTGGGAAGTTTTTCCATCAGAAGCACTTACTGTCACGTTTAATAAGGAGAATTAAAGAATGTAAAAATAACTACAGAGTAGTCTTGGTAATAATTTGAAAATAGACAAAATCACCTAAACATTCTCACTATAAACCACGGCTTCACAATAAGAAAGCGTCCTTCTTCCACTTATGGCAAAAAAGTGTTGTGTCATCCTGTCAGACTAAAGTCTTCTTAACAGGACCCAGCTCTGTGTGTTGACCGGAGCTGAACCTGCAGTGCCTGTCGTCTGCTCTCACTGGACTGAAGCGGCTCACTGTGTAGGGAGCCAACATGGGCACACCCGCCAGCTTGCTTTGCTGTTTCGGTTCTACCAGTCTCTACCCTTCACAAGGAGCCTTCTCCAGCTTCTCCCTCGTGTTCTGGGAGTGTGTGTGTGTGTTTGTCTTTGTGTGCGTGTGTGTATACATTTGTTTGTGAGTATTGTGTGTATTTGCGCGTGTGTGTCTGTACCTTGGTGTGCGTGTGTGTGTGTCTGTGCTCTTCTCCAGCCCTGTCAGCTACGCCCTCTCATCACAACGGGAAACTCACACACATACACACACACACACACTGGGGCAGCGTCTGAATATAGCAGCGAGTTACCATAGTAATGGGCTGGTCATAAGTAGCTCCTGTCAGAGCCAGTGATAGGACTGGACAGCACGGTGCACCCCTCTTTTTATCCATGCATCTCTCATTCCCTCCTTTATACCAGGGAGGGGAAAACAACCTGCTTAGAATTTACAGAGATGGGGAAGAAGCGACAAATAATTCACACAGAAACACTCCGGATGCTGATAGGAGCTTGGTGCGATTGGGAGTGCCGGTTGGTGATAGCGCCCGGAGATTCGATCTAAATGTGGGACGTCGTCATGTGGCTCAAACGGTGTCTTAGCGATGCTGGTCTACGACTCCTCCTCCACTTCATCTAAAGCCTCACATGTGGACACACCAACGGAGGACTACCCCCCCCCCCCCCACACACACACACACACCAATAGAGAATAAAAAGGGAGCATTTGACATTGATTAAAATGTTGACTGTTTGTATTCACCCACAATGCATATTAACAACCAATCCATTTTGAATGGCAGTGATAATCCATAAAATATAAAAAAACTAATATATGAAACCCTTTTACAAGGGAATGTACTTAAAACTATACCTTCTATACCTTGTTAACTGAGCCGGGCCAGAGAGTGGGGAGGAGGCAGGGAGGAAAGGATGGGAAGAAAAAGAGGAGGATGGGGGGGGGGGGGGGGAGGGACAGGAGGAGGAAGTGGCGAGGGTGGGGGGGGTCAAAACAGTCCACCTACCACACTAGAGACCACATCCCCCTTCTCCCATGGCTGGCTAGGTGTGTAAGGGTCACTGCACTGGGGACACGTGTCCGAGAGTATGTGTGCGTGTGTGCGTAGTCTGAGCGTGTCTATGTGCATAGGGGGGAGGGAAGAGAGAGGGGGGGGTGGCAGCAGCAATGGTGACCCCCCCGTCCCCCGCCCCCCATCCCGCCACGCGACATGTTGACATGAACCAAGGCAGTCAGGCACCAATAATACATGAAGAGCTGTTCAGGGCCAATTAGGATCAGTTGTCAGGGGCCCTGGCCCATTAGTGTGTGTGTGCGGGGTGCGGGCGGGGGTGGCAGGGGCCCGCGCCACGCGCCCGATGCGCTCTGACAGATCCGGTCCTTCTCGTGTCCTCTGCCGGTGCGAGCTGATACCAGCCCTGTTGCCCACGTGGCGCGCTGGCTCGGGCCCTTAGTGCCTCCTCACGATGTCTGCTGCCACGGCAGGTCAGCCTCCACAAGGAGGGGGGGGGGGGGGGAGGGGTGGAGGTGGAAGATGGCAGGGACAGAAGGGTGGAGAGAGAGAAATAATTACCCTCCTCTCACCCCCCGCTGCTGCCACCCCCCACCCACACACGCGCGCGCGCACACACACACACAAAACTGCCCCCTCATCAGATTGGCCTACATTTAACTGTGACACACACACACACACACACGCAATGTAACAAGTACACCCCCCGCCCGGTGTGTCCACCGCTGTCCTCAGCCACAGCAGTGACCATGTGTCAATGCAGATATATGTCTGCATCCGGGGGGGAGAAGGGGAGGCAAACCCCCGCTGTGGGTGTGTGTGTGTGTGTGTGTGCGCGTGCTTGTGTGTGTCTGTATCTGTTTTCAACAGACTACCTGTCTTGTCACTCTTCTATGAATACCCTGGCGAGTCAAATGTGAGTCACTCTAATGACCAACTCTGTAGACAGATAGAGACAGGCCCTGCTACAGCGAGTGGGTATACAGGTGTGTGACTGTGTGTGTGTGTGCGCGCGCCTCGGGCCTTGCAAGCCACATGCCATTCATGTAAGGCCTTATCAGCTTTGAAAGGTGTGTCGTGTGTCTGTCCAGTTCAAGTGAAGACAGTTAACCCCTGTGTGTGGGTACGATGAGTAAGGCTCACACACGCACACACACACAAGCACAGTGGGTAAAGTTTCCGAGGTAAACCACGGCTAAATCAACCGTCTTCCAAATCCAACAAAATCCGACTCGCAAATGAGTCAGACCCAAGGAATGAATGTCCAGCTTCAGAGGGCTACAGAAGAAACCCACCACTAAGCTATGGCAACACAGGCAGTACACAGAGAGGAGAGCAGCAGTATCCCACAATCCTCCTCAATCTCGAGCCTCATCAAACCCATTCAGGCTTCAAGGCCTCATTATTCATCGTCTCAATTACTCAACAACTGTTTCCCACTCTCTCGTTCTCTCTCTCTGTCGGTATCTCCCCCTCTAGTTCTCTGTCTTGCCTTCTTTTTTCCCTCTCTCTCTCTCTCTCTCTCTCTCTCTCTCTCTCTCTCTCTCTCTCTCTCTCTCTCTCTCTCTCTCTCTCTCTCTCTCTCTCTCTCTCTCTCTCTTCCTCTCTCTCTGCCTCTCCCTCCCTCCTTTCTCCTCGGGTGGAAATGATCATTTGTTCTTTTATTAGAGCTGATAACATTGTATGAGCGCCCTCGCTAGAGAGCGGCCTGCGCCGCTCCTAGCCTCCAGCATTCCTGACGTTCTTATTGGTGCGTTCATCCTCGCTCCCCCTCCTTCTTTTATCAAGCGCTTTTCAAGTCATGTTAATAGAGTAGAAAATGAAGACGTTTATGAAGCACAGGCCATGTTTATGAAAAAATCCATAAAGAGTGACAGGGGGGGTGAGGTGAGATAAAAGAAAGATTTTAATAGATTATGGCGAGGGAGAGGGAGGAACCGTTGACGGATGATGGACGCCACCTCCGGGATCGCTACATTTATATATAAAAAAAAAATTTGAAAAAGAATACGAGATTCATTTTGCAGCGTTAGAGATTAGGTTTATTGTCCTAATTAATCTGTACAGCCGCTAACCCCAAATGCACATGCAACATGCACACAACATGGGCACGCAAACACGCACACACTCACATACACGAGGTCATTCCTCCCCTCCCCCATAAGCTTTAGATGGCTGTGTTTTTACTTAATTACCCTTCTGTGGTAATTGAAGTGGATGCAGTCTCCACTGATGCCGGACTGGGCTAAGCAAATTTTAGGAGCTGAAGGTGAGGAAGAGGATGGCGAGAAAGAGGAGGGTGAGGAGGAGGGCTGAAGTGTGCAAGTAAGCTCTTTCGTGGCAGTGAAACGTTCTGTGGGAGAAAATGTGCCATAAAACAAAAGCACTTAGCTTGATTCCTACTATTCATCAAAGAAGAAACACCAGCGTAGGTTTTCCACTACCTCAACACAATTCACAATAAAGGCCAACACTACTGTATTTGGACTCTCATATAAAAACGTTGAATTGTGTTTCCTCTTTAAACCCAGTTCCCGCTCTCCCCGGTTTTGCTTCACACACACGCACACGCACACGCACACACACACACACACACACACACTCCTGTCCTCTATCCAGGCCTTTGGAGAGAGGGAGGTGAGAGAGAGCCTCTCTGCTGTTCAACATGACCCCTGACCTCCCTAACAAGGGGGTCAGATGTGGCTCCGCTCATTGTTTTAGCTCATGTAACCCGTCCCGTAAGAAGATTATTCAAATACTACCGCCCGCCGCACTGTGCCCGGCTAACCCTTTTGATGCTAATTGGCCCAGTCAGATCCACTTTCCCCACCATGCTTCGCTGTCCACTTTGACAATGTTCAAAATCCAATACAAATCCTATTGCAGGCAGGCGAGGGGCTTCCACAATATTGACTGTCACTCACAATTAGGGGAGTGTGGGAAGGAGGGGGGTTAGCTCGCGTTCGGTGGCTGGTGGGAGAGGGGGGGGGGGACCGGAGGCTCGCCCCGGCTAGCTCCCCAAGCGCACCCTCTAGAATCTGATCAGTGGGCCTAATCTCCCACCAAATCTCCCAGGGGTGCTCCATTTATCTCTTAACAGGAAAGGGGAGATGTTTAACGGTCGTTCATCTGATTGTGCTGCCGTTCGCAGGTTCTGCATCCACTGTGTTGGCTGCTCCAAGGGAATTCTGGGAGATGGTGAGCGATTGAATCAGGGTGTGAATAATAATTTGTCTATATTTTCCTGCTGTTAACTAGGATTTTGGTTAATGACGGGTCAATCTTGCCCTGTCTGGCAACCGGCAAGCTTAATGATGCGTTATGAGTACAAGTAGATTTTTATTATATAGGAGGTTGGAGTTTGTTTTGCAAAGAATATGGCGTTAAACATTGCTGTTTCTCCAAATGTTTTCACTTCTGAACATGCAAAATATAGCTGCTTTTTTCCACAGAATGATTGATGTGGTAGAACAGGGCCCTTTCTGATCATTTAATTATGCAAATTGAGACAAAACACCAACCAGGGAGAATTTGCAAGAAATTCCAGATAAACATCAACATCGAAACGAGAACAAATTGGTTAAAAGACCTCTGGTCTCTCATATTCTATATTAAGGCAGGCCACGGACCACAATCAAATACTGACGCAATAAAGACATGTCTCATTAAATATATCTTTACTATTATGCTAAACATGACCTCTACACCTGGAACTAATCAAGGGTGTAACTGATAGACGAAAGCATGTAAACAAACCTGGATTAAATCACTGTGTTCCGTTCCTACAGGTTGATTTACAGTATTTTCATAAAGAACACTTCCCGAGGCCTGCAGCTATGACATCATAAAGGTTAACTGATCCTGTACATCCAGTATGACGAGGGATCTGTCGGCACGCCATGACATCGACAGGCGGTGCGGCTAGAGAGACTTGGAGCAGACTCACTGACAGGCAGACTCACTGACAGGCAGACTCACAGACAGGCAGACTCACAGACAGGCAGACTGACAGACAGGCAGACTCACTGACAGGCAGACTCACTGACAGGCAGACTCACAGACAGGCAGACTCACAGACAGGCAGACTGACAGACAGGCAGACTCACAGACAGGCAGACTCACAGACAGGCAGACTCACAGACAGACTTACAGACAGGAAGACTCACAGGCAGACACACAGACATGCATCAGATAAGTCCGTCACACACAGCTCCCCTCATCCCAACATCCCCCCGACACACTCCCCCCCCACACACACATGCCCATCCCCCGACAGAGTGGTCTGACGAAGACATGCTGGACCAAACTGGGTCCATCCAAAGGGACATCATTGTCTCCCCATAGACCTGAGCGAAGGGCACATTTAACTGTCAAACGTCCAGTAATACTCTCTTCTAGCCAGAAACCAAGTCATTGATATTCCCCCAACGTTTTGCTATTAGTTGCATCTAGTTAGTCATATTTTACCATCACATTAAGAGACGACATTATAATTTCCAAATTTGCCTGCGCGACACCAGACTGATGACATTCTCCGGAAAATAATTAAGATCACAGGAAAAAAATGCAGTGGAGCCATCCAGCTCGTCCTCTCCTCCTCCTCCTCCTCTCCTCCCAGCCCTTCTTTTTTTAATCACTAATTATTTCCCAAAGTGAGAAGAGAGGTTGTCGGGGGAGGGGAGGGTTATTTAGTTCCAGAATGCAACCCCTTCTCTATCTTACAGTGTGCTGTAGCCAGGGCCTTATTCGTCACGGCGTCGTGGAGACAACAGTCTTCGTCACCACGGAGAATCCTCATTACAGTGGAGTCATGGGGGGGCAACGCATCTGCATGCTCACAGCGAGGGGCTAATTGTATCAATATGTAAAAAATCCCCCCGTTGCCCCCCCAAACACAGAGAAGCTGTTCATATATTTCTGTGGTAATTGAACCAGCGTAGGGAGAGTGTGTGTATGTGGAGGGGGGGGGGGGGAGATGAGACACGCAGTGAGATGAGGCAAAGCCGCGGAGTTCAGCTTAGAAACTTCTAAGCAAACAGCGCAGTTTCACCCGCTCTTCTGGTATTTTCCTTGTGTAGTTTAACGAATCGCCTCGGCGGCGGCTTGCAACTTTCAGAAAACCAAACATTGTAAAGGAGTGGTGAAAACCAGCCATTCTTCCTCGTCCGACCACACTGGCTAAGACCACAACCTTAAACACAATGAACAGAGCGATACCAGAGATACAAAAGGGAGAGACAGACCACCTCGACACCAGAGACAGAGACACGTGTTCTCACTCACAGGGGGATTAGTGAGTGGGCTGAAGGACAGTGTGGAGGAGATGGACCCTGGACTTGTTGACAGTACCTTGACAACTGCAATCCTGTAAACTACATGCAGAGTAAACAACAGAAGCAGACGGCCGTGAACCCACGACCACACTTCCTCCCTGTTCCCTTTCAAACCACGTTGGTTGGCGGATGATATGATGGAGGGGGCTTTGTTTGTTGAGTTCGAGTTCAACAGACACAGAGATCCCCCCCCCCCCCTCCCCCCTCTATCAAAGCACCACAGTCCCTCAGTCCCCCACCCCTACCAACCCTGGGGGGGTCCTCCTACCCTGAGGGCCTGGCTGTAGGGCCCGATGTTGGCGGGGGCCCAGTGGGACAGGCTCTGGACGTGCAGGGCCTCTCTCTGGTGGAAGGAGTCCTCCTCTTCCTTCTCCTCCTCCTCCTCCTTCTCAGGGGCCGGCTGGGGCCAGTCCTGCAGCAGGCAGTCCACCTGGAGGAGCTGGCCAGGGGGCAGAGGGGCCTGCACACACACCCTGGGGAGAGATGGACGGGTGGACAGAGGGGAGAAGAGAGGGAGGGGGAAACATGAGGTGGGAGGGAACGGAGGCTGTCCGACGACGGCCCAAAAAGTATTCGGCGGTAGTTTGGGGGGAAAGGCTTTCCCTTGCAAGGCGTCACATGCAACTTGGCGTGTTGGAGGGAGCGTGTTGGAGGGAGCGTGTTGGAGGGAGCGTGTCGGAGGGAGCGTGTCGGAGCGTGTTGGAGGGAGCGTGTTGGAGGGAGTGTGTTGGAGGGAGCGTGTTGGAGGGAGCGTGTTGAAGGGAGCGTGTTGGAGGGAGCGTGTTGGAGGGAGCGTGTTGGAGGGAGCGTGTCGGAGGGAGCGTGTGCAGCGACGGCGTCTGACCTGGCTGGAGGGTTGGGACCGAAGTGCGTCCTGTAGACGGCGTTGACGGCGCTGAAGTCCTCCATGCTCCTCACGTACAGGTGGAGCAGGACGACGTGCTTCATCTGCCAACCTCTCGTCTCCAGCTCACCTGAGCCACACCACACCACACCACAAACAGATCACACAAACACTGTTATCCAGGCTGCTCACTGATGTCTGGCTCTGCTTTAGGGCAGCGTGCATTGACGCACCGGAGAGTGAACACGTCTAATCATTCTATGTTCAGCAATCTTTAGACACAGAGGTACGACAAGGTCAGGGAAGAAACGCAGCCTCTCTCCCAGCCATCCGGAGATACAGATTGGAGTTTGTTTTGCCTTTGTCAATGCTGGCATTGTCTCTGAAAAAATAGGCCCTCGTACAAAGAAGGTTCTTCATTAAATATTAACTTGTTTAATATTGTCTCTGCCCTGTGAAGGCTGAGCAGCCCTGCACCACCATAAACATTAAATATGCTTTTCATCTTCCCTTCCCGTCTCTTGATAGAAAACAAAAAAGGGGAGAAGAAAGAATGAAGAAGATGCTCTGGTAAAAGCATACGCTTATAAAGTTCTGCAGGGCGAAAAAAAACACAAAACAGCGAACCGACCCACCCAGCGTGTGTTTGTGTGTGTGTGTGCGCATGTGTATGTAGCAAGGAGAGGGGCCGTTCTTCTCCACGCTATGTTCATCTTGAAGGGACTCTCCCTGTTTGCCTCCAGCCCCGGCCCGACCCACTGACAGCCAGCGTCTCTGACAAACGCCAGAGTGCTCGCATCGCGACCATCAAGGACCAGATGGAACGAGAACCCCTTTTTTTTTCGTCCAAACCCGTCGAATTCGACGAAACTGTTCAAGTGCGCTTTTGCTAACATAATAAGGAGGGAAGTGACCAGGGGACTAAGAACTCCCCACCCCCCCCAAGTTTGGAGGGGTAAACCTTGCTTAGAGAAATGGAACCCCCACACACCACAAGACCCCATCCTTCCAAGCAAGAACACATGTTTTCTGTAAATCTTTTATCTGGTGCGTCTGTTTATCAAATATCACCCCTGGTCAAACTCATCCCCAAACGCCTCACGCCTCTTTCAGATCTTGAAGAAGAAACAAAATAGTTATAATTTTCACTTGATCGAGAGCGAACATGGATTATTAGGAGTCAGACGTGTGTGCTTTTGAAGGAATTTTTTGGTGCTCTGATACCATACTTTGTTTAGGGCAGTGCTTCTCTCGCTCTCGCTCTCGCTCTCTCGCTCTCGTTTCTCTCTCGCTTCTCTTTTCTCCTCTCGCTCTCTCTCTCTCTCTTTCTCCTCTCCTTATAACGCTCCCCCCTCCCTGCCTGTCTCCCTCTGTAGTGAAGAGTACTGTACCTTGCAGCAGTGTAAAGGCAGCCATGGTCTGGTTGTGGATTCCGGGGTCTGGGCTGTGAGCCCCCGAGAACCACTGGTATCCTCTGGATGTCCTGGGAGAGCAGGAGGGGGGGGTGACCTGGGGGGTGAGGTG
>NC_090058.1:10395943-10424780 GCF_038355195.1 Osmerus mordax | reverse complement strand
GAGAGAAAGAAAGAGAGACTGAGAGAGAGAGAGAGAGAGAGAGAGACTGATCAGGGACAGAGAGGGAGAGAGAACAGTGATTGAAGATGACAGCCAGGGAGGTTTAACGGGCAGGCGCACAGACGCACACGTAAACCTGCACCCGGGATCTGTTTGTTTGACTTTGCTAGTGGTGTACACACATATCCCCGGGTAAGGGCAACAGTCCTGCCATGCCAGGCAAACAGAGAGGCCAGGCACCCCCCCCACTGCCCCCCCATCTCTGCCTGTTCCCTTTGAGAACATAAACTCTGGAACAGATCGTGTTTATTTGCCTTCTCCCTCTCCTTCCCTTGAAGGAGTGCATGGAAGTGACTCATAGACATGGGAGAGGGGGGAGGGGAGGGAAGAGAGTGAGTGAGGAGGGAAGCTGGTCCTGAACCACCCGAGTGGTGACCCATTCCCAAGTCCCACGCTCGCTCACCCCTCCAGCCCTCAATCTCCACCCTCCCTCACCCTAACTCCTTAAAACTGCTTAAAGCGAAGATCTCGCCTTTAAATAGAAGCCGGCCGCTTAATTCGAGTTTCACAGGAACTTCTCAGAGGTTTCCTGGACACAAGACGTGGCCCGGCTGCACAGAGAGCTTAGTGCCTCTGTCAGTCCTGTAGTGGATTATCCCACATTAGAGCTACAGCTCTAGAGAGAACCGTCTGAACCATAACTCGTTTACACTCGGGTCACCTCTTAAATAACGATCGTTTTACTGGGTGCGTGACACGAAATCCCATGTCCTCCTCATCTCTCCTTCCTAACACCTGTTCCTAATGAGGTCCAATAAAATCCGACCTGCCCCCGCCGAACCTGTAAACACTCCCAGCCAGCACACAGCAGAACGGCCTTGGATGACACGCGCAGCTGTGTAGCTGTGTACAAACAACCGAGAGACTAAACAACAAGATGAGAGACAGCACAATTCCACAAATACAAATTCAAAATGAGGGAAACAAAGTAATCCAACCACAAGGACCAAACACAGGAAAGAGAGTTTGGAGGACTGACATATGCACTCGTTACTGTCTTCTTCTGACCCGGACTACTTCTAACTCTGGCTGTCTGTTCATTCAGTGGCAGGCTATTAACACCAGACTAATTACCTGCATGGTCTGACGTGGAGTTGTGACAAGGATGCTAGCGCTTTCTCAGAATTCTCCCTGCCGTTCCTCCCTGCTCTAACACATCCACCCCGAATCTAATCTAGCCACTGAAGACGTTCCCCAAACCCATCAAGCCTGGACCGGGTGCTTTGATTCTGGCTCTTAATTAGAGGTTGAGAGTTAATCAGAACGTGAGATACTATCTTTTCCTCTGGGCCTGACAACCCTAAAGGTCAGATGTCATCCCCTAGGCCCCCTCAGGGAGGGGTGGTTACCCCCTTCTCCCACCCCCCGGAGGGTCCACCACACCCCGGCTCTCAGCCTCAACCGATACCCCGCTGTCCGCTGTCACAGGGGAGCGAGGGAGGGATGAGATGTCGGAGGGAGGGAAAGGAGAGAGTGGAGGGAGAGCTGGCTGAAGTATGGAGGGAACAAGAGAATGAGCAAGGCCCTTGTTCTCCACCCTGGGGAGCGCCGGTCTTAATTAGTGTGAGAATATCTAATCTGGACATCGTCTCATTTTATCCCCGCCGCCAAGGTAATAAGGAAGAAAAGAGGGGGGGAAAAATTCATTAAAATTCAGTCCCATTCAAATATCCTCTTTAATTAGTCATGCCTTTTAACACGTTTTAATGAGCGGCTTCACATTACAGCGGGTTGTCGCTTTTTTAATATGTTCATTAGCTTCCCGGCCTTAAATAATATATGATTACATGATTTGATATTTACAGGGAGGGAGGTGGGGCTGTGCAAGGAATGACTGATATCATGTGAAATCATCTACTGTAGATGACAATTACCATTGTATCAGACGCACAAAGTGAAAGCCCTTCACATGCACTCATTAGGTAAACTGAATTGATGATCAGCCTAAATAACTCATATATATATATATCTATGATCTATTTTTGTGGCAATTGCCTCATTTGCCTCCTGGTCACATTGTTCTCTCAATGGGAGCTCACTCCTAATTGTCGTACCTGCCGGAACAATAAAGGTTAAACAAAGCGTTTGAAAATGGCAGGTGGACTGAGGTCCATAGTGGACCTGGAAGGGGCCTCTGGATGGTAACTGGAAGGCTTCGGTCTCCGGTCTCTCATCGGCATGTTCTCCACATCAGTCTCCACTCAAACTGTTTTATAACCTGACCTAAACGCAATTACCCCATCTCATTATGCCACATTAAAACCAAATAAGCCCACCAGAAGCTGCTATTATTCTGCCATCAGACACAGGTTACCCACACCCCAGTCACACAGAGACAGGTGTCCTCAGAGCTGTAAAGGAAAGGCTTCCCTTTATAAAAGGCACTTTTTATCCTGTGTTATCCTATAAAACTGCAATTAAATTCAGTGAACTTTAAGAGCAGGGAGAGGAGTAATGAGGTAGCCGACAGAAAGGGCCTTGTCGCTATTAAGCTTCGCATTAGCGAGAGGAACAGTTTTACAGATGAGGTAAGAGAAACATGTCTACTTGCTGAAGGGGAGTGAGTGAAACCTTGCTTGTGATATAGCTAGTCGCTAGGTCTGCTTCGATCTAAAATACCAAATTATAAAGAAAAAACCTCCTTATATTTCAGTTCAAATAGTCAAGTCTGGTTCCATGTCCGTGGTTTAAACCTATGGTCATGGAGTAGACCAGTCACATGCAGTTATTCCCACTGCAAAATTATTTACATTTCATCCCCCCTGAAGCCTTAGGACCAATCCTAACAGGCTGATGAATGTAAATCTGCAGTGAGCTCCAATCCCTGGTCTGCTCGCAGCTCTGGGACACGCTGAGGCTAATGCTAAATGAGAAGCAGGCTGGGAGATGCTAGATACCGTGCTAGTGTGGCAGCCACCCCCTGCATGTCTGGAGATCTGGAGCATCGACTGACAGCCTGTCTTTAATCCCCTGCCTTCAGAGAGAAAATTGGATTCATGATGTGTAACATTTTTTTCCCCAGCTTTCTTTAAATGCATGAAATAAGCATCTCCTGGCTTGGAGGTGAGCCGAATCTACCATTGAACAACGTTCTCAAAAGACCTTAGTGAAAACAATAGCTGTTCGGTATCACCTCATCTTGGCAAAAGAGAGAGGTAAAAGAGAGAGAAAGAGAGAGAGAGGGATACGGAGAAAGGAAAAGGTGAAGGGGAGGGGAAGGAGGAAGCACCAAACAAAAGATGAGAAGATTAAGGTTCGGTGTGAAATTTGTCAGCCTCTTATCTGGATCTCAACGTCTCAGGGCTGAATAGTAACCCAGGTGAACATGGCGATTTATGCATCACAGATGGAATCTTTCAAATCTGGCAAATTAAAAAGAAAACTGTGGCCAATTATGACCTTATCAAATGTGTCTCGAGGCAAGCCTTTATCCATCTAGGAGCGTCTGCAGCATCGACACTTGTATTGGAAAAAAAGAGCTTCTGGTGATGCAATGTTTTCAATTAAAAGAAGACTCAAAACATTCTTACAGCAGTGCTGAGAGAGAGCGAGAGCGAGAGAGACGTAGACAGAGAGACACGTAGAGAGGAAGATAGGTCCAGAGGTAAGTGGAGAGGTCGTGACCTGGGTCAAGTTGTGCCACCTGAGGCTGATGGGTTACTGCTGCTACCTGTTTCTTTAACAGTGTCCATCACCTGGGCTCAGTCCCAGCACAATAGCAACATTAGGAGCACATTAGGAGCACATTACATGCCTGTGCTTAGGGCTCAGTGGCCCAAATGGTGAAAAGACCAGAGAAGATTGTTCCTGTATAAACAAATAACTGTGTCTTGCTAATCATAGATGCAAAACCACCTAAAGTTCACACAACCTGACCCAAAACGGCAATCTCATCTTGTTACGTGAGATTAAAAACTGGCTGTAGACAATAATGTTTTGTTGACCAAAACACATGACAGAAAGAAAAGGGTGCAGTCTTGAGAACAGAGAGGATCTGTCTTCCTTACTTTGCCAGCCAGGAAGGACTGGCTGGTGAGGAGCTTGTGAGGCTATAGGGTTACAACAGGGAGACACGGATCTCACACACGCCAATTACTGCTAAATCTGCACACCAATTAACTGCCACAGAGGAGGGTGAACCTGCGACCCTGTACACACCTACACTAATCAATCAATTAACTCATTACATGAACGTGTTATCAGATTGGCGCTCGGAATTGCCAATTACCACCACTAGATATGGTGAGGGTTCAGCTTTATGATAAAAAATAATGCAGAAGCTCTTCCAATAAAAGAGTGTAATGGTGTTCATTTGTACGAGTCTGCTGCTGCTAATAGCTTAAGAAGTTAACACGTCTTCCCCTTCATGAAATGAATAAGTCCCTTTGAGGACAAAAAAAATCTGTCCTGTTTCTTTCTCGTCTTTTCTCCCCAGTGGTGGATTAGGCTATGGAGATGATCTCCTCTGGAGCTTTCCATCTCAGGATCATCCTGCACTTGGACAGCTGTCTTTTTACAATGGGGATTTGTCATCTTGAAAAAGAATCGTTAATAGTTCACCGCTAATTTTCTCCTGTCTCTCTGAGCAGATAATTCCAGAACATTACACTCTTTACGTCTTCTCGATCTACCTCCCACATTTTTACAACTCGCTGAAAACCACACATCTACGACGGGGCCAAACGCACCAGGATATCAGGGGGTGTTTTCTGCTGTCATTTCAGATGCTGCCTTGACCTTTGCCCTGGGAGAGCTGTTTCATCTTCCCCTGAGGTCTGTACAGGTAAATCCGGACAAACACACACACACACACACCACAACTCCACCCCCACTCCTACCCCCCAAGGTATGCCTCTCTCTGTCACCCAATCTCCCCCAAACAGCACAATTCGCTGCTCAGACCTGCTCTCTTCTAAGCTGCAATTATACGAGTGGTGCACCGAGTGCCGACGGCGTCTTGCGGCCTATTCAATTCTCTCCTTTCTAATTACTACCGCCTTAGGACAGGTGAGGAGTAAGGCCCGATAAGATCTTCCCTTTCTACCTGTAGCCAAAACACACACTCTCACACACTAACACACTAACACACGCGCACGCACACATGCACGCAGGCGCGCATGCACACACACACACTATAAAACAGAGATTAGATCCAAACTCTGACACCTGAGGTATTTTTGCCGTTTTTTTCCCAAATGCAATCTTTCGAACAACTGAGAGAATGTGCTTGGAGCGGAGTATGTTAAGAGGGAAGGAGGGGTCGTAGGGTCGGGCAGAGGAAGGCGCCCGGCCGGTGACTAATGTCTCTGAGCTGAGCCGAGGTGTTCCTGTGTTCCCTGCTGGGGTCATCCACAGACAGCAGTGCAGCTGAGGAGACAGCAGTGACAGGAACGTTCCTGGGCCAGACACAAAAGAGGCTTTGTGTCGGCCCACCGAATGATGATTGCGGTTTAAAAAGCCCTGCATTAGCATAATTACCTCCTGTGTCTGTCTGTCTGTCGTCTCTCTCTCTCTTCAGGTTCACCGCGTTCCAACGACGTGGGAGAAAGGACAGAGCGATCGAGGATATCAAAGGGGAAAAGTAACCCAAGACAAATCCACAAGTCAAGAAGCACGGTATTACAGCTTTTCGAGATAAAGAGCCTTTACTCTGATAAAAGAACAAAATAAGAACGCATTTCGGAGTTCTTCTGTTAGATCTTATTTGCATAACACAATAAGGGCCCGGAAAAGGGATTCTTAGCATTATCTCTTAAACAAAGGCCAAACCAAACTTTTGAAGTCACTCATTCATCCAACTGTCAGTCTTCAATCACCCAAAAAGTCGAAAATGAGACATGGGCTCTAGTAATGTCGTCTATCAGGTCACTGGGCTCATTCCTGGAATGTGTATTTAAATGCTGCTGAGAGACGAGAGCAGAAATGCCAGTGTCACAACATTCAGCTCTCCGGGTCATCTGTCTCGCTTGGACCCCTTTCAATTGAGTCGTACCCAGGGCGACAACACGCACTTAAGAGCAGGTAAACACTGTCTCCGCCCGTGATCTATGGCCACACAGAGAAGAGGAGCCACAAGAACCATTTGCGGCGTCATTGTCATTCATCACCGGCACCGTCAAAGGGAATCGGGGCCCGTCCGCTGCCAAACAGACACAGGTAGAGCGAACTTCACACTGTGAACTGGGGAGAAAGAATGGGAGGCGAAGAAAGAAGGGGGGAGAAAAGAAACCTCCTCTCCTCTGATTCTGTCACCCGATCCCTCTGTCCTCAGGCCCCAACAACAGCCAGGTAAGATGAACCAGGTGACATGTTAACCTCCTGCCGTGGTGCCGGGCCCGTTTAAAAGCTTAAGAGGAGATGTTCTAGATTGGTCTATGCTTCGGGGACCGTCTGAGGCATGTGGCATCCCAGAATGCAATGCGTGTCGGGCACACAATGGGGGGGGGGGGGGCAGGTTTATTGACAAGAATCATCAACGGGCTGTGTGCAATCACCTGTGAGCCCACCTCCACCGCCCCCACACACACACACACACCTCCTTCCCTACCCCTGCCATCCCTCACCCTTATCTTTTCATTTGGTTGTTCCGCTCCAGTGCTTTCGGCTAAACGCCGCTGCTGAACCACAGACTGATGGTTTGAACTCCACTCTCTTTCTCTCCCTCTCTCTCTGGTTATGCCACAATGAGAGGGGCGGTTAGATGGAGGACAATGGGCAGGACTGCTCGCCCGCCGCCCCGGTTGGGGAAAAACAGAGAGAGAGAGTCCAAAAAAAAGAGAGAGACAAACCCACCTAAAGCGGCCACTTTGATGAGGAGGGCGTGGAGGTCAGCTGATATCATGTCGGAGAGCAGTGTCTCCTGGTCGCGGCGCCAAAGGAAGGCCAGGGGCTGCAGGCCCAGACGCACGCACCTGGGGGAGCAGGTGAGGAGCGAGGAGGGGGGGGGGGGGGGGGTCGGAGGGGGGGGGGGGGGGTCGGAGGGGGGGGGGGGGGGGATACAGGAAGAAAGAAACCAACAACAAAAAAGGACGCGTGAGACCGACTTCAATCCTTTCCTCGGATCACAACACGGCTTCAAAGTCGGGCGGCCCGGGCTACTTTCACTTCTCGGTGGCTGGCTGCCACGGCAACGAGGCTAGCATGGCACACGTTCACCTGACGGCTGCCAGCGCCCCGGGCGTTTGTCAGGGACAAGAAGGGGGGGGGGGGGGGGAATTAAAAAGGGGTAATTATCGTAAGACGGCACCGCCTTGTGTTGTGTTTGTCCGTCACACACGGCTGCACACACACCCACCCACCGCTCAGTATGTGTGCAGGTAACTGGAGACGAAACTCTTGGGTTTACATGCCTGATGCTCAGAGAATGCCTGGGGTGTGTGTGTATCTGTGTGTGTGTGACTGTGTGGGTGTGTGTGTGTGTGTGTGTGTGGGGGGGGGGGGGTTGGGAAGGAGACAAAGGAAGATTGACAGCTGGATTTGTTCTTAAGCAGAGAGCTCTGTGGTTGTACCAGGAACACCAGACTAGAGAGGCTGCTTCTGGAATGTGTCAGACCACAGTGACAGTCTGAAGAGTTCGAGGAGAGATGGAGAGAGAGAGAGACAGACAGACAGACAGACAGACAGAGAAACAGACAGCAAGAGAAAGTTAGAGACAGACAGCAAGAGAAAGTTAGAGACAGACAGATAAAGAAAGAAAGAGAGAGACAGAGAGAGAGAGAGAGAGAGAGAGAGAGAGAGAGAGAGAGAGAGAGACAGAAAAAGAGTTAGAGATGAAGACAGGTAGAGTTTGATAGAGAGTAAATAATGTAAAAAAATAAAATAATGTGTTCATTTACCATATGCTTTTATTTATGCTTTTTTTGAACTTGCAGTCAAATGCTTAAACCACTGTGCTATACCTTATACACTAGGATGAGTCTAACATCACAAAATATGTCGCACCTACTGTGGAATGGCACCATTCACTAAAGACATACAGTTAGGTCCATAAGTATTTGGACATTGACACAATTTTCATAATTTTGGCTCTGTATACCACCACAATGGATTTGAAATGAAACAATCAAGATGTGCTTTAAGTGCAGACTTTCAGATTTATTTCAGGGTATTTACATCCAAATCAGGTGAACGGTGTAGGAATTACAACACATTTTATATGTGCTCCCCCCTTTTTAACCCTTGTGTTATCTTCAGGTCATTCTGACCCATCAGTCATTGTGACCCACCGTCGTTTTACCGCATACAAAAACAAAGTGAAGCATTTTATTTTAACCGTTGGCCTGTCTCAGACCCCCCACATTGCAAAGGTTAAAAGAAAATTATTTTTATTTGTTTCTGTATTGGGTAAAATTGGGCAAACACAACGATGGTTCGTTATGAACCTTTGGGTCATGTGACCCGAAGGCAACACAAGGGTTAAGGGACCAAAAATAATTGGACAAACTAACATAATCATAAATCTAATTGTCACTTTTAATACTTGGTTGCAAATCCTTTGCAGTCAATGACAGCCTGAAGTCTGGAACCCATGATGCTCTGCCAGGCCTCTACTGCAACTGTCTTCAGTTCCTGCTTGTTCTTGGGGCATTTTCCCTTCAGTTTTTTCTTTAGCAAGTGAAATGCATGCTCAATTGGATTTAGGTCAGGTGATTGACTTGGCCATTGCAGAACATTCCACTTCTTTGCCTAAAAAAACTCTTTGGTTGCTTTCGCAGTATGCTTCGGGTCATTGTCCATCTGCACTGTGAAGCGCCGTCCTATGAGTTCTGAAGCATTTGGCTGAATCTGAGCAGATAATATTGCCCGAAACACTTCAGAATTCATCCTACTGCTTTTGTCAGCAGTCCCATCATCGATAAATACAAGGGAACCAGTTCCATTGGCAGCCATACATGCCCACGCCATAACACTACCTCCACCATGCTTCACTGATGAGGTGGTATGCTTTGGATCATGAGCAGTTCCTTCCCTTCTCCATACTCTTCTCTTCCCATCATTCTGGTACAAGTTGATCTTGGTCTCATCTGTCCATAGGATGTTGTTCCAGAACTGTACAGGCTCCTTTAGATGTTTTTTGGCAAACTCTAATCTGGTCTTCCTGTTTTTGAGACTCACCAATGGTTTACATCTTGTGGTGAACCCTCTGTATTTACTCTGGTGAAGTCTTCTCTTAATTGTTGACTTTGACACAGATACGCCTACCTCCTGGAGTGTTCTTGATCTGGCCAACTGTTGTGAAGGGGTTTTTCTTCACCAGGGAAAGAATTCTTCTGTCATCCACCACAGTTGTTTTCTGTGGTCTTCCGGGTCTTTTGGTGTTGCTGAGCTCACCAGTGCGTTCTTTCTTTTTAAGAATGTACCAAACAGTTGATTTGGCCACACCTAATGTTTTTGCTATCTCTCTGATAGGTTTGTTTTGATTTTTCAGCCTAACGATGGCTAGCTTCACTGATGGTGACAGCTCTTTGGACTTCATATTGAGAGTTGATAGCAACAGATTCCAAACACAAATACCATACTTGAAATGAACTCTAGACCTTTTATCTGCTCCTTGTCAATGAAATAACGAACTCTCTTTATGAGGGAATAACATACACCTGGCCATGGAACAGCTGAGCAGCCAATTGTCCAATTACTTTTGGTCCCTTAAAAAGGGGGGGGGGCACATATAAAATGTATTGTAATTCCTACACCGTTCACCTGATTTGGATGTAAATATCCTGAAATTAAAGCTGAAAGTCTGCACTTAAAGCACATCTTTATTGTTTCATTTCAAATCCATTGTGGTGGTATACAGAGCCAAAATGATGAAAATTGTGTCAATGTCCAAATACTTATGGACCTAACTGTATCTAACCCACAACTGGCAAAATTGGCCTACATGTCTGACCCCGTCAAGGTCGTGTTCCCCAGGTAGGACATAGCTTTAACATGAAAACAGAGCTAATGTAAACAGGAGGGAGTAAACAAATCTCAATGTACAGTACAATCCCTATTTCGTATTACAATGTACTTCCTTCTGAGGGCCACAATGTGCGTCAATGCGGAACGAGGCGTGGTGTGTGTGTGTGTGGCTGACTTACACATTTTCCACTCGGACCCTCTGATAGTCCGACAGAATGGCTCCCACAGACACGGCCTCCGCGCCCTCCTTTTCCTGGCGGACGAGAGAAGAGAGGACAGGGTGAGGAGGAGAAGAGACCCTCCTCCAGGAAACTCGGTGGTAGGCCGCGTTTCCCTTCCCATGACATACGCGTGTGGTAACAAGAGCACGCACGCATGTACGCACACAGACACACACAGTGGTAGGGATGTTTACGCTACGGTGCTGTCCAGGTCTTCCTGGTCCAGCCCACATCCCCCTCGAGGCATCATCGGGACCCCGCCGACCACCGAAAGAATACATTCAATAAAAATGCGTACAACTCCAGAACCTGTCTGTCACTGTCTGTCTGGACTGGTATCTGTGTGTGTGTGTGTGTGGTGTAACAAAACCAATACTGATCAGATCACATTAATATTACAGGGAACAATCCCCCCCCCCCCTCATGCCCCATCCAGAGCGAAACTGGGATACACAGCTGGACACACACACACACACACACACAGCTCCATTAGAACATTACATGGGTGGTAATTTGAATGACAGGCCAGTGCTGAGGCAGAGGAGAGATGCACAAGTTAGCCAGTAAATTACCTTGTAGCCATTATAAATTTCCCAGGCTACTGGTCCTTAAGATAACCCCCATTCCCTTCCCCCTTCTCCGATTCCCCCCGTGGTCCTGCCTGCAATTTCTCTCTGCCTGATAAACATGCTGATTAAAGAGAACGGCGTGTAAAACCTTTGATACTCTCCTAAATGAAATCCATGCCCAGCCTCAGGCCGTGACGCTTCCCGCACCACACAGCGCTCCAAGCAGACATGCCAGCTAATCAGATAAAGAATATATACAGTCTCGGTATGTGTGTGTGTGTGTATGTGTGTGTGTGTGTGTAAAAGGACAAGAGAGACACGCAGCAGGCCGGAGGCAGAGTATGGGAACAGGGAGAGAGAAAGAGAAAAGGAGAGACGAAGAGACGATGTGAGCGCACACGTGCACGTATATTCACATTCACACACATATACTGTCGCTGGTTGTAAAAAACAGTTTGATGAGGTAAAACACTTTATTTTGAATGGATTTCAGTGTGTTAACTGGGAAGAATTACTTTGCTGTATTGGTATGGACATAACTTCAGTTGACTGTGATGCTGTGTGACAGTAATGAGGCCAGACTGATCAGAGCTCTCCACAGAGCACGGAAGGGCTGGAGGCACAGTCAGGCAAGGCTAGGTAGGGCTGGGTGGGGGGTTGGGGGTGCACCACTATGATACTGCCATAACCTTTCTCTGAAAATTCTGTCAGTTTCTGTGGAGCAAATCAGAAATGAGCCAGAGAAAGAGAGAGTGACAGAGAGAGCGAGAGGCAAAGAGAGAGAGACAGAGAAAAGGAGAATATTAAAGAAAAAGAATGAGAGAGGAGGAACATGAAAGAAGTTCAATGTTTAAATGGCATATGAGCATGAACAAACCCCCTGAGTCGCTCAGCTCCAAACGCAGCAGGCCCTGACAGATCAACAACAACAACCACAGATAATTCATCCTCTCTACTTTCTTTCTCCTTCAACCTCACTCCATGTCTCTATCTTCTCTCTCCTACTCCATGTCTCTATCTTCTCTCTCCTACTCCATGTCTCTATCTTCTCTCTCCTACTCCATGTCTCTATCTTCTCTCTCCTACTCCATGTCTTTATCTTCTCTCTCCTACTCCATGTCTCTATCTTCTCTCTCCTACTCCATGTCTCTATCTTCTCTCCTACTCCATGTCTCTATCTTCTCTCTCCTACTCCATGTCTCTATCTTCTCTCTCCTACTCCATGTCTCTATCTTCTCTCTCCTACTCCATGTCTCTATCTTCTCTCTCCTACTCCAGTGTCCACCTTCTCTCTCCTTCTCCTACCTCTCTCACGGTCCATTGGGGAGTTGGAGGCAGAGTAACTATACTCTGCTTGGCAGTCAGAGGGTTGAATCAGCCAGGACCAATGCATTGGTAGCTCCTCTGCCCTGGTCTCTCTCTCGGAGTCTCACCACAGTCTCAAACTCTTTCCCAGACAATAAGAAGCCGCCGGTCTTCCAGTCCTCCTCAGAACTGCGTTCTCACATCCCTCTCAGCACTAAAAGCCAAACTCTGGCTCCCAGACCATCAGGCAAACAGCATCACTGTGAAGCTTTTCTTGAACGTTGTTATTTTTGGGTGCCTCTTTTGTTTTTGATGCCGTTAAAGCCGAACCGGGAGACGAGGCTGGAACGAGAGCGTGCTAGCTCTGCTCGGGGCCGAACAAAACCACTTGGATTTCCCAAATTCTAGACATATTTTGTCCTCTGCAGTGGAAAAGACGGGAGGGATCCCCACGGGAGGGGAAACGGGTGGGAATGGATGAATCTGGAAGAAACAAACCCGTAAGAGCGTTCTGTGTATCTTAACAGCGCTATAAAAACACAGACTTTGATTTGGTTCTGCTTGAAATATTTATCCAAATGTTTTATCGTTGGATAATATCGGCGAGGCAGTTTGTGAAGTGCTATGTCGGATAAAACACTTTATGAGTGATATCTGGCCAAACAGTGTTTTGATAGAGTTTCAGCAGGGGCCATGGGGAGAGGTGCTTCGATAATGATCATATAAATCACAGCAGAGGTCACTGGGACTTCCTGAATCCCACAATGCACCTCTCCCTCCATCCATGACCGTCGTCCGGGGTTAACGTGGAGATCCTAGACAAGCCTAACACCTCCCCACCCCCTGGCGATGTTCCAAGGTCAGCTCGCTGATTGTAACCCGTGATGATCCCAGTTCACATTAGGAGTTGCCAGACTGATCCAGGATCTGGGCCCTCAGGTTAACTATTCCTCCCTGAGCTCGACTTCTGGCACATGGAAGGACCCCAAGGAGCCCCCATCATAGGTAGACTAAACAAAAGGGGTCCATTAACGAGGATCTGAAGCCCCCCACCCCTCCGCAGGCTCTCTGGCCCCAGAGTCATGTCCATCAGGGCACTTAGCCCCATGCAGTCATTAACTTCTGTTACTAATTGTCAAATTCATTAAGGCAGCCCTCCCCTTGCCTTCTGTGCTGTGAACGGATGGAAGGCCTGGGATGAATGATGAAGATGTTGCAGCTGGCCAGGTTAAGGATGGCAGACATGTTCCAAGACCACAAAGGGGCCATTAGGCTCTCTTTCAAGTTAGCAAGTATGTGTGTGTGTGTGTGTGACTCTGTAATTATACATCTTGGTTTAGGACCCTCTGAGGTCATTGTGCCCGGATCATGGACACTGACAGATGCGGCTTTTTCGCGGATTGATGATAACGACATTGAAACATCCTGAGGACTTTGTTTATCGATGCAGGTGAAAACGAGTGGAAGAGGCTCATATCGACACATGCGCCGTTCTGTTTACGTGCTCCTGTACCTACTAACCCCCGCACACACACACACACCGTGTAGATAGTCTAGCATGAACAGTCAATGCAGAAGGGCTGGAAATTAATTTAAGTGCCTCGAATGACGGTTTCCTGAAGGGCATCGGGAGACCAAAACACACACGAACGCACACACACACTCTACTGCATCATTGTGTCCTCACTGTCATACCAGCACTATACACCCCCCCCCCCCTCACACACACACACCTCCCCTGATCCCCTCCCGCCTCATGTATCCATGGGAGAACCAGTGGACAGGACATGGCTCTAATGGACCCTCCATTACTTTGGCACGCAGTAATGTAATAGGATTGTCCTGTTCTGCTACATGGGGGCCGGGGGAGGGGGGGGTCGGAATCACACAGAGAAGGAAGGGGGGGGGGGGTCTAGGGGCCAACATACAGGGGTTTCATATAATTGGGAACCAGTCTAGGGGCGTGTTAGGGGCGTGTTAGGGGCGTGTTAGGAGGCATGTTCAGACACCTTGAACATCTTCTCGTGACAGGTGCCCTTCAGAGAGGGGAGGAGGAGGAGGAAGCTGGCTCGCGGCTTTTCGATGTGCTGTCAATTTGTTTATTTACCGGTATGTTCGCCCGGTTCCCAATCCCAAATCTCACACAGACAGAGCTGCTTCGACCGTTAATAGTTCCTCTACGGTCACGCAGTACACCGTACCAGACACTTCTTCATTTAACCACTTCCAGCTGCTTGTACGCCTACATACACAGTTTCACGGCAACTTTAACAAATACGCCGCAACAACTTGGCGCGCACGCTCCGTTGAGTCGTTTTCGTGAAACAAACTCCCTTCTAAAAACCTCCGTCGAGTGCTTTCAAAGCCCTTGCCCCCTGTGGGAGTGAGGCGTTCGGCGTGACGCAGCTGCTGAAAGACGCTCTCTCCTTCCTTTGTGCCGCGGCCGGGCAGGCGGGACGGCGGGACTCACCACACGTCACGCCTTCACGGGAGAGAGGGAGAGAGAGAGAGAGAGAGAGAGAGAGAGAGAGAGAGAGAGAGAGAGAGAGAGAGAGAGAGAGAGAGAGAGAGAGAGAGGGAGGGATGGAGGGAGAGAGAGAGAGAGGAGCAGGAACGACAAACAGAGGAACCGTCCGGGACTGCTCCCTGGGCCGCTGCAGGACATGGTGACTCAGAAAGGGAGGGATGGAGAGTGAGAGAGAAATCTGGGCCTCGTCCGCGGGGGCCTGCTTGCAGGTGCGGACGGGCCGGGTCGTGGAGGATGTGACACGGTCCATTGTCTCATCGCTGTGGTGAGTGACGCCTGGCTATCACTGGCACCCACAGGCCCAGTCAGGAGGAAGACAGGGACAGAGCGAGGGAGGGGGACGGAGAGGGAGAGCGGCAGAGGAAGAGACGGAGGGAGGCAGGGAGCGGAAGAGAGGTTGAAAGAGAGGGAGAAGAGAGAAAGAGCGAGGGAGGGAAGGACAGAGACAAACAGAGAGAGAGAGAGAGACAGAGAGAGAGAGAGAGAGAGGGGGGGGGGATGTAGAGGAAGACAGATGAAGGGAGAGGGAGAAAGAGAGAAACTGTCAACACTTCCTCATGGAGTACCGTGGTGTTTGGACTGGAGACAGAGAAGAGCTGTTTTAGGGGTGTTTCAGCTTGTTTCTGTTCAGTCGTCTAGCCTGAAGTGCGCGCACACACACACACACAGTCTGCGGACTGTGATTCATTTACAATGACAGAGCTGTTTTCACCAATAGAGCCTGTGCATAAATATGCCAGGGCTCACAGCTGGAACACGTAGAAATTCATCAGGGTTAAAAAGTAGAGAGATTAACGTTTCCTGGGTTTCCTCAACGATATATGGGGCCGGGTAAATAGAGGCTTATGCAGACGTCAGCTGGGTGGGGGTGGAGTGGTGAAGGGGAGGATGGAGGGGGGGAAGGATGGAGGAGGGGAGGTAGGGAGGGAGGGCCCAGGCTTCAGCCGGGCCAGGGAGGCCGTCCTCAGCCAACGGGCCCAGACACCTCCCTGCTGGGGAGGAAGTACTGTGGCAGGGAGTCTGGAGAGACTCTTTCTCCATGGATCTGTTGAATTAAGACGACACTTTCATCCACCGCAGCGTAAAGGGGGGGGGGCATTTGAACCTGATATTATGCCCTCATGTTCAATCAAAATTGTCTGAATCAAGAAATATTGGAACTCGACGTGAGTGGTTTTACCCACAGCCTCTTACAAGCCAGACAATTAATTAGGCTGGTTGGGTATTCCCACAACCTCTGGAGAGAGTCTGTTCAGGTCACAGGCGTATGGGGAGGACATAGCCCTACTTAAAAACAAACAGCAGAGTTTTTCCATAGTGCGCTGAGTAAAACCTTAATCCCTGCTCTGTCACTGTGGCATTCCCAGCTGGCTGGAGTGTTTGGAGAGTTGCTCAGACAGGAAAGAATCTCAGGGCACCACAGAATAACACACAACAGGAGCGGAGTTGTCACTTTTCGCAGAATTCGATGGGAAACAGGGTCTCTCTCTTTCTCTGTCCATCTCTCTTTCACGCTCTCGGTCTCTCTCTCTCTCAAGCCAAGAACACTTTCAGATGGCTTCCTGGTGAGATCGTCCAGTCAGGAGCGAGATAGAGAGATAGAAATACAGATAGAGAGAGCAAAACAGAGAGCCAAAGATACAGAGCCAGAGACACAGAGAGTGAGAGAAAAACAGGGGGAGGGGGGCATGGCGCTGGTTTTACACTCTCTCTCTCTCTCCACTCCAGACACCAGACAGTGTTTTTCTTCGACCGGTTATGGCTTTAGCTGCAGGAGGTGATGGGGCCCGCCACAAATATTTCTCTCTGGGAATGCTTTGCAAAACAAACATAAAAGTTTTTTGGGGGGATGGGGGTGAGTTGAGTGAGAGCAATCTCTTAGCCAAAGTGTCAGACACAGGACAGACAGTCGACTATAAAAAGGTGAACGACTTTTTCACTGAGCAGAGCTCTCTGAGCTCTAAGCAGTTGTTCAGTGCTTTCACGACAGACCCAACTCTCTCCTCTCACTTCCTGCAAGGTGGCTGAGAGCAACAAAGTAGGCCTGCGACTATTCTTGGACAGATTCACTTTAAAACATGAAAGGTGATAATTAGACAAGAGCTTGGGAAGATACCATCCGCCAGTTACATTTCTGACTTCCCCTCGTGGTCTGAAAGAAAACATTAGCTAGAGCTAGCTAACTCAGCCCGATGAGATGCAAATGACTCAGACACAACACAGACACACGCACACAAACATTCACAGACACAAGCACCCATATATTCATACAATACAGTATGGGCTTGTTTCACAAATGCACACGCACACACACACACACCCCACACATTCTCTCTATGGGAATAATGTTTCAGCAGGCAGTGTTAGTGGCTCATGCCCTTGGCAAGCTCAGATAAGGCTATCTGTTTCCATCATCACTAAACAAGATTGAGCAAAGTACATTAAGCAGAAAAATACAAACAAATTACAAAGGCTTCAGGCTAGGGCTCTTTATCTCGTGTTTGTGGGGACTGTTCGGGTCTGTCGGTCGAAGCAAGGGAGGGAGGGAGGGAAGGAGGGAGAGGGAAATGGGCCTGTGTCTAATAGATCCTGTCCCGCCACTTCCACACAGCCAGAGAACAATACTGGCGGCCATTATCTCAGCCGTAATGCTATCCTTCCTCGTGTGCAAAACAAGCCGCAATCTCGCCCCACTGCCTCTGTGTCCACCGACACAAATATGACCTGTCCCGAGGAAAGGACAACAATGGCTATCACACACACACACACACGCAAACAAACTGAGGGCCGGGTTTACTGAAGGAAGCTACGCTAGCTCCTTTATCAGGAAGCTGCTACACGACCTAACGATTCGCTGGTTATGGAGTTCTCTTCCATAATATTTCCTGAAAACATTTCCGAGGCGCATCGTCTAGTTTGTTGCTGTAGCAACGCAAGAAAACAACAAGGGAGCGAAACATCTTAAGCTACAGCAAACAGGTACATCAGGCTCCCATTAGCCAGCTTATTGATCTAAATCGGCTAGCCTAAACCCCTTGTTGTGACCTCTCCGGTCATGATTTATGTATAAGCAGCTTTTAAAAAAAGAAATCCATGTCCTTTCGAGGCACAATGCGCACGAGTGTCTAGGGCCGAAACATGCCGGTAACCAGAGAAGGAAGGGGGGTGTTAAATACCCTCCCCCCCCATCGGCCCCAGCCCTCTCTGGCATCACACCGCTGTGGATAGACGGTTCTGTAACACCTCAGACCCACAGTGCACTCCTCCCACCTGCCCTGCTCCCATCCCTCACTCCCTCCCTCTGTTCGTCTCCTTCTCTCTCTTCTCCCTCTCCAGTCTTCTACCCTCACAGCGGGGGCACCAGCAGCCAGGCACCTGCTGCCGCCGCACCACCTCTCAGAAGGCACCGGGATAAAAGTGGGCTGTGAGAACACAACAGCGGCCTGATAGCAGCACAGAGAGAGAGAGAGAGAGAGAGAGAGAGAGAGAGAGACAAGAGAGGAGGGGCAATGTTTATACTTGTGGACAACTCCCTCTCCAATCTCGGTGGGGCCCTGCTGATATCGATAATGGCTGGGTAGGAGAGGGGTGAGGTGAGGTGGGGTGGGGGGCTGGGGGGGTGTGCATGTGTGTTTAAGAGAGGTATTATCTGACAAAAAAATAAGAAAATAAATTTACACGCAGCAATGGAAGGGGAATGTCTGAACATCTACAAAGGCCCCGAAAGGACTCCTGCTCACTCCTCGCAGGTATTTTTCTGTGAAAAACAACAATAAATGGGAGAAAGAAGAATAGTTTGGAGCTTAGCCTATGCCGCCCTGAGATATCAAGTTCTAGAACTTCAAACCGAGGCCTTTCCTGAAAAGTACAAAATGTTACACAAAGGAGATCGAAAATAACATCCACATCTTCTGAGATAGAATGTGAACAATGAGCCAAGTGTCAAGTTGTTACTAATTGGGTCTCTCATAAGAATATATGATATAATCTCTTATCATTTTTATTAAATGGAGCAGGTCTGTTTGGGCAGATCAGGTCAAAGGATGCAGGGTGGTTATACAGTCTTTAATAGTGTGTTTAATCGAGTCAATGATTAAAGTAATATTTCCCACTACACATGTACAGTACATTAATGCTGTCCTAAGTAGGATAGAACTGTCATCTGATCTAATCTGTTGCTCTTCTGGAACATTCTGACAGGGCATTCTGATGATAAAAGATGGGGGAAAGCTTGAAGTACAAGAGGATGCTTCCAGCCCAGAGTGTGGACAGCCCACAGACAGACCTGTTATCATGTAACTCAGGCCCTCTGTGACCTGACCTTCAAAAGAGAGGACACACACACACGCAGCTATATGCACACGCACTTACACAAACGCGCACACACACACACGCACACACACACACACACACAGGGTCACGGGGCATAAAGGGCCAGTGTGTCAGGTCAGAGCCGGAGAACGAGGGATGAAGGACTTGAGGGATGTGAGATGACTAATCTAAACCTCAGTATGGGCCTGCAGGGAGCCTGGTCTAACCGCCAGGGGTGACTGACACTGTGGATCTCAATCACAGCACACACACACACACACACGGCAGCAGCAGACTGAACATGTAGAGCTACACACACCAGGAGTGAAAGAGAACAGGACGAGGAGGACCGGTTCAATCTGACACGAAGAGACAAACCTCCAACTGAAATAGATATAGAGGGAGGGAGAGCTCATCCTCGCCCCGTTGTGAAAACAGTTATTTCTCCCCCTCAAAGAGCGGGTTCAGAGATCAGGGCGGCGTGGTGGGACAGGCTGGGCCTGGAGTGGCTCGCCTCCCTCTCAGGTTACTCACATCAAAGACTGGGAGCCAAACCCAGCCAGCCAAGAGAGGAGAGACAGGGATGGGGGGGGTGGGGGGGCGGCATTGTCACTCAACGATTATCACCACCACTGGGGTTTGAAGGGGGGGGGGGTTGGCTATGGAGGGAGGAACCGTCAAATTTGGGAATTTTCAGTTCTCAGTTGACAATAGGACCGAAAACGATCCCGTCTTTTGATTCTGAATAGAACTGAACCTTCTTTGAGACAGCGGGGGTAAGGGATGGCCAGGTCTGGTCAGGCAGTGCCTGTGAGCAGCCCATAGGTGGCACTGTTGGCTCACGTTTACGAGCTGACTCCAGTGAGAAGGCAGGGAGAATATCCACACCAACTCATCAAGAGTTGGGAGAAGAAAAAGTCTTTCATCTACGTGTCATCTGCCAAATGTAATTTTATAACTTCTAATTAATTCAAACTGCTAGGGTGAATCTTTCAAAATATCACACTTCCCAAACAGAACACATTTTTGATGCTAAAACTGTTCTTTTCCTGTGTGAATGACTTAACAACTAATTATCTGAAGAAGGCTTTTTTCCCCTCCTCTTCTGTCCAACACCATCAAATCAAGCAGCAAACCTGGGGTGGAGAAAACTTGAGACTTGAATAAACTGGTTCTTCAGGAGAAACAAGCGATAAAAAGCCCTACCATACAGAACTGATGGCCGGCACTGTACATTTCAAGTGAATGTGAAACACTGACAATACAGTCAAAAGTAAACTTATTTCCAACAAGCACCTACAGCACTTTGATTAATCTCAGCAAAATGTCACATATAACAAACAAAAACATCACACCACAGCGATTAATAAGGAAACTCACAAAAAGCATAAAGCAAGGAGTGGAGGGTGTTGATTTTGACTACAAAAGAATTACAAAACAATACAAGAAGACTTTTGGTGTTTTCTACGTTTGGCCCTGTGGATTGGTAAAAGGAGGTGGGGGAGGAATCATTGTTTACTGAGCAGGCCTGTTCCCTCTGCTGCGGCAGTGTGAGAGGTAAACACATCGAGGACTGGCTGTCTGCTGGCCCTGGGGAGGCCCCCTGGGAGACCCCCTACACTAACCTGTGGCCCTGCTGAGGTCAGGGGTCACCCCAGAAGTGCCCTGGAAATGGGAAATTAGCTGAACCTAGCAATCACAGAGCTGGAGCTGGCTATAGAGAGAGGAGTGTGCCTCTGTGTATATGTTTGTGAGTGTGTAAGTGTGTGAAAAAGGGCGAGAGAGAGGGAGAGGGGGGGAGAGAGAGAGAGAGAGAGAGAGAGAGAGAGAGAGAGAGAGAGAGAGAGAGGGAGAGAGAGAGAGAGAGAGAGAGAGAGAGAGAAATGGAGGGACAGAACTGGACACCAGAAAGGAATATTGAGACGAAAAACGAAAAAGAGAGATAGCAAAATGCCCTGAGGCAGGTTCACTGGCCCTTCACTCTCATGCAGTGTGTGTGTGTATGTGTGTTTGTGGAAATAGAAAGGCCAAGTCCGGCCCAGCACTGGATGAACATATCTCCATGCAGACCTACAGGGAAAGCACTTTCCTCTTCCTGTTTACACCGTCAGGCCATCTCTGTCCCAACACAACCTCCTACACCCCCCCCCACCCCCTCCTAGCCTTCTATTTAATTCTGATGCTGCTAGCCTTTGGAGTGTAACTGGGGAGGATAGGTGCTAGGCTGGATCGCTCCACCAGCACTCATTCACCTGTATGCTCTGACAGTGGGAGAGAGGGCTCCTCCTGAAGTGTTTGTCCAGGTAGCACTGCCCTGGCTCGAGGCGGTGGAACGGGTGCTACCAGGTGGGTGTTAAACACACATGCAACCATGACTAACGCCCGCCAGACTCGCTTCGGGCACCACCACTGGCCTCATCCATTATTCGGTGCCAAATTAATATTTTCTCACCACCCTGGAAATGTAGGTTTTTTTGTGGTGTGTTTTTTGGGTGAAATATCGATGACATTTTGGAGTCAGATCTTTGTCACCCGGGGCCGAAGACCTTGAAAATGTCCTGCTTGCCTGTGGAGAGGACACCGGAACAGTTCTTCCAGAGAAATTAGAAAGTTTTCTAAGACGATGATACAAGAACACAACAAGTCCAACCATCAAAGAAGACCCAGCAGCATCAATAACCTGGCCTATAAGACACACCTCAGGCTGGGTTCAAGTGCTCAGTGAAGTTAGCACAAAACCAGCATCAGCATACAAGCCATACAGAGACAGACAGAGGCTCAGAACTCAGGCAGCAATGCCAACACATAATCGTCATGTTTTCATTCAGCGGACGCTTTTTTCCATACATTAAAATGGGGATTCAAACGTGCAACCGATGGACATGCGGTCAAAGGCTCGAACCACAGAGCGAAACCTACCCCCCCCCCCCCCCCGTATCCCACCGTAACCACAGCGAGCCTGTATAGAGCAGACAGGCACCTTGACCGTGAGCAGCAGCTGATAGAGGTCCTCCACCTCGTCCCCCTCTGTCTCCCTGTAGTCCCTGCCCGTGTTCAGGCTGGCCCCCTGGATGGTGCGTCTGTACAGGGGCAGCTCCATGGCCTCCGCGTACAGGTCTATGGCCTGGTGACCAACCGTCTGGTACATGTAGCTGTCCAGCTCATCTGCAAAACATGGGCAGGGGCCAAATACAAATCCCGTCAAATAGAATCAGAACAGGTTATAGTTTTGTGGAATAGGGAAGAATAAAATAGTAAATAATGGAACAGAAATAGAAACCGAAACGTGTCACTTCCTGTCCTGTCTGTGGACTATAAATCTTAGGGTGGGTGGGTGGGGGGGCACAGTGATTCTGCAGCTGAAGAACAGTCTGCCCCCCCATGGGGTATCTTGCAGCTGCTGAGTCTATATAGGGCAGACTAGATTGATAATGTAGTGTGCAGGGAGGCAATGTGGGTCCAGGCTCACCTGTGTTGGCTGGGCGCAGGTTGGCCAGAGCTACGATCCTGTGTCCTGCATCAACACACTGCATCATGTTGTAGCAGCTGTCTTTGCCCCCACTGTAACACCATAGGACATGGCCCATTGAGGCTAATGTTATCACGACACAGGACCAGGCTACACAGACATGCGGATAGTCTTCCATTAGGCTACTGCTTTTAGTGTGTCACTGTATGGGGAGTGAACTACTGGACTATGTGTATATTTTTCTCTTCAGTACTGGACTATAGTAGAAAACACAAGGTCTTATTCTCCATCATTTCATGAGGTACTACAGTCTCTCACTGCTCTAGAAATCTTGGCAGCACACAGCAAGATAACAAAATATTGACATGTATTCAACAGAACGTATTCGGCAAGTAAACCGTTAGAATACAGTTTCAAAATACAAACACATATATAAAAACCTAGGTGGAAGAATGAACACTGCTTGTGCAGTGTCTCTGTGCTGTTAGCTACCTTGCTACTCAGAGCAATGAATGAGAATGAATGCATTTAGCTAGCTACCTTATCAACGCGACCACTTTCATTTTACAAAAGCACTTCCGCGGTTTATACAGAAACAGGAGTGAGATACTGTGAAATAATGTTATTCCGATAGTATTGCTGAATGTCTAGTTAGCATAGCAACCAGTAACAACAACACCAGCATGTACACAACAACACGTGAAATGTACTTCCTGGTTGGAGAGGACCCTTTAAAACGAGGTAACCTACACAGTGCCTGATAATAATAAAAAAAACGCACTGAAAGGGAAGGGTTCTGTGGGAAGTAGCTTTTTGAGCTTTTCATACATCGAGGAACTCCAAATGGTACTTTTGTATTGTAATTGTACAAAAAGTAGAGTTACAGAAATATATAATGGAGGAACAAGCTTTCATCAGGAACGTTTCGGATGGTATCAGTGGCAGTTTGTTGTGTTGTTGTGATGTTCCTGAACTTTTATGTTTTGTCCCTGCCTATGTCAATAAGATGTAAAAGTCCAATTCCACTCTTGGATTAATAAAGACTCTACTATATTTTACGGTTTCTACTGTAGAGAGTGTAATCGTGATCTATTTGCGTCTATTGTTAAGATTTAATATTTAGAAGTTTAATGCTAAATAATTAACAGTCTGCTTTTATTGAATGTGATTTGTGGAGGAGATATGTGGAGTAAACATCCTGACGCCTGTCGTTGTGCATCTAAGACATTTGACTGCTTTTAGTGCGTTCATAATCAATTGATTATCAGCCTAACAATTATCAATGTTTCATTTGACTGAGAGCACTAATTCAAATTCAAATGGTAGTCTAGAAAAAAAGCTTTTCTTTTATTCTATCAAATGAGTGGTAGCAGTAGAGACAGACCACTAGTCCATGTTATGCTAGGCCTATTCACACAGGTTGTGTTTTTTCCCTGTGAGGGAGCACCACAGCTCAGAGGAAAGCCTTTGAAGCTCTTTCTGCTGTCTGTTGTTGTGCCAGAGCAGAATAATTGCACAGCCTTTGTGTGCCTCCCTCACCTTCTGCCCCTAAGCAGGCCAAAGGCAAGCGGATTTGTCTGAATGTACACAATTGAGATAGACGTCTCCTCAATCCACTGCTTTTTGGTGTTTTCCTCTCCCTTGTTTTGTTTTAGTTTGGGCCTTTTGAAACGTGGCAAAACTTCACACCCAAGGATGAGCATGGTTCACCTTTAAAAGAGTTCCATCCCAACCCTGAGAGAGTGGAGCCCGACGCAGAGATCAAGAGGACAGTGGAATCTACTGCACTACTGCTACCTGCCTGCCTGCCTGCCTGCCTGCACAGTCATCTACTGTACTGTGATCTACAGCAATATACTCTAGTTGCCAGTGTAATATGGTGTGTGCTATACATTCATTTAGAACGTATATCGGTTTCAGTTGACTACAGTGTCCACTATAGAGATCCATGTAAAGCTGTTGTGAATATTGATGTGTGTCACTTTGTTCCTGACTATGTTCAACATCAGCCTCACAATATGCCAGTGTTGAAAAGATTAGCACATACCTGATAAAGCTAAATACATTTGGGTTTTTACTATTGCAATCCATCCTCATCCACTTCCCAGTCTTTCTGATATCCCTGTGTCTCGAGGGGTTCTACCAAGCTCAGAGTCATCTCTCTATTCTTTCATCTATTGTTCTTACTGGAAGGAAAATTACTGAACTGTTTCAGCTGTTGGTGTGGTCATTGAACATGCACATTTCATATTTGAAAAATGGTCTTGATTTGGAAAGGGAACTTCCCAATAGGTCTGTTCTTCACTTTGGCCAAACCGGAAATTTATAGGCAAATTTTTCAATTTCAGTTATGATAATTCTTCTTCACGGCGGCATTGCCTCCGGTCACTACCATTATGGTGGTGACCCAATGCAAATGACCTCACTTAACAGCTTTAGTTTATGAAGTAGTTTATTATTTGGACAGATTAATAAAGAAGTGTGTTGTTCTGTTTTTTGTTTTATTTGCAGCACCACTCGACCGGCGTAAAAGAGGTTTTTATATCCGTTTTGTTGGCGCAAGAGGGGATAAAAAGTGTTGATGGATAGGGCAGCCGAGACACAGGCGATGACGTGAATATGAGACGCATAAATATGAAAGCAAGGCGGCGGAAATGGAATGGCACCCTTGGCCTTTTCTTAAAGTAGTATGTGCATATGACAGATGATTTACACAGATACACAAACAAATTCTTTTGTCGCCACAAGGACACAAAACTTTTGGCGTAATGAGAAAGTGAGGCCTGAAATCACGGGCCGATAAAGTGAGTGTCAGGACAGCCAAGGTTGCGTATTCAAGGGCCCAGAATACAAAACACACCTCCAGTTGTAACCCCTTTGTAGTGCAGGACCAATGTAAACAATATGGTACCTTTTTAATTATTTATATGTCCATGATTTCCATCGGTGTATAAATCAGTATTTCAACTTAATCTTAATTAAATGAAAGTAAGATGACATTTAAACTGGTGCTTCGCTTGGTTTTGGTCAATAAAGTGTAAAAGGGAGAATGTTTTCATGTCCAATAGACATATAGTTTCCATGTCATTAGGATTAGGAACGTATTATGGTATGTTATGCCTCTGAATGTACTGGTCTCTATGAAGACATCTCTCTGCTTAAGATCAAGCCACTCTACAATGATGTTTCTGACTTTCTGTGAAACCACAATTTGGATTTCAATTCATCACAAGGCCACGAACATAAAGCAGATACCACGTGTGATTCGCTGCCAAATCAAGCCTGTTGTATTCCTCCCTGTCCATTACACCTGGTGTGTCTGTTTCATCTCTCTCTCTCTCTCTTTCCCCACTCTCTCTCTCTCTCTCTCTCTCTCTCTCTCTCTCTCTCTCTCTCTCACACTTCCTTTCGTTTCTTTCTCCCCACTCTCTCTTTCTCCTTTCTCCCTCCCTGTGCAGGTTTCTCTCAGGCCTGTCAGTGTCCACAGCCGTCCAATCACAGACAGCGCATTTAAATTACATGACAGTGATGGATTTGACTTCCTATTATGCTGAGCATCACATACTGGTCCCCCATTACCACTTTCCCAGACTTCCTTCAGCTGGAACCTCTTACATATAGAACCCTCTGGCGGGTCATGGCCAGGTCCAGATACACAGGTTCTCTTCTGCTGTACTGAGGCACCTTGGACAGCAACAGAAAGTTAGATACGGATGGTAAAAAGACTAAAGCAGGGAGACTGAGGCCGAGGAACTGAAGCATGGAAACATGAGAGGGAATGAAATTGAGGCAGTGAAAGTGAGGTAGAGGGACTGAAGCAGATAGACTGAGGTAGAGAGACTGAGGGAGTAAAATTGAGGCAGGGAAACTGAGGCAGAGAGACTGAGGCAGAGACTGAGGTAGAAAGACTGAGGTGAGAGACGGAAGGGCTTGCAGATGGAACATTGCGTTATGTGTTCTAAACTCACTCGCCCCACTCTGCTGTTACACCCATCGGGGACTAATTTTCCAAAGCACTATCAGCGTAATGATACCTCTTTAGGGCCTAACTGCATCCAAATCAGTTAGTAAACAACCCAAACGGGGATCTGCACACATTTTTACAGACAATTAACTGTTATCATGAGGGGGCCAAATGGATTAGCAGGCTCATTAATGTCTCAGCCCTAATGTGCCCTTGATTGGAAATGTGAGCGAACGCAAAGTCAAGTCTGGGTTTGATCCAAATTGTGTTTGGTCTCGGAGCAACCTTTAAAAACGCCCCTCAGCTGGCTAACAATGATTGAGATTGTTGGGAATGCCTCCGGTGAACCTCTTGCTTTATTACCTTCATTCAATTTGGCAGTAAAAAAAAATCTCTGATGTGTTTGTAAACGCGAGCGGTGAGGTTGATGAAAATTGTTCCCCTTCATCAGCTCTGGGTTTCTGCCTCTGTTCTCAAAGCTCTCAGATCACACTGTTGTTTTTGCGTGTTTTCGGATTTCTGTCAGCGCCTGGGAAGACATTATTGGATCATTTCAGACTGAAAGGCAATGAGGCTGATCTGAATGGGATCTGAAGGGGTATTTGTATCTGTTCTCTAACGATGAACCCAGATTTCAACTTGATAGATAGTTACATCCAGTACACTACACTATCTCTAAAACGCTCACAGAAACAGATCTTGGTTCAGGTCCATTAAGATGCTTTAAACCTCTTCCTGACTCTTATGTAGTCATCGATCAGGAGATACAGGAACCAGCAGGTGCCTTCCCTCCATCCATAAGTACAATACAAATGCGATTTCCCGAAAATATTTCCCCTCCCAGTTAAGAACAACTAGCCTTCCATCCAGAACACTCAGATTCATGACAGTTACGGCTGCCAAAGGGATGTGGTCCATTACAGCTCACCACAGCTGCAATTATGATGAAGCCAATGAAACTGACACGCGCACTGCCATCACACCGGCCCTTCTGCCAAGTCCAATCCTCCATTCTAGCACTTTACAGACACAAGCTCTGTCTTTCCTAACCCTAAACCTTGTCTGAACCATCTGCAAGGGAACAAAGGAAGACGAAGAATATAGAGTCGCATTCAGTCACGAGGATCCACATAATCAGGAGTGATAATCGCTTAAACTTCTCTACAGCTGTCAGACACAGGTATCTCCTGTTGAAGGCTAATGGATTTCGATGACGTGGCTGTGATTCATTTTGTTTGGGTATCTAAGCTCAGAGTTTCATGACAGACAGCTGTCGTCTTTTCATCACCCTTCATTCGATGCTCTAATTAGGATGTATGCTCTCCGTTATACCATCCGAGAGGCGGCTTCGCTGGCGCTGACAAATACAATCTTAATCCAGGAAATGGCTCGCAATCATAACATTGGAGCTGACATCAGAGGAAGCCACAGAGGCGATCCCGCACACCCCTCCCTCTGCTTCAAAGCTCTTCCCGGGTCTGTTACGGCTTCCCCTCCTGATGAAGTGTGACACTCTGCAAACACAAAAGCCCCAGCCCTCTCGTGGGTACGCTCTGCTTTACTTGGACTCCTCCCGGCCTGCCTCAATGCCAAGTCAACTTGGCGCTTGTCAGAATGGGCCCCATATCTATGAAGATGTGTGGGCGGCGTGGACTGCGCCTTCGTGTGTGTGTGTGCACGTGTGTGTGTGTGCCATACCAATCCTTCCTGACATGATGTAATGTAATCTGCCCCCTAATCAAAGCCACCACCTGCGTGTGAACACTGTAGACAATCTAAAAACTCTTCCCTGCTCTGCCCATCCTGGCCTCATTGTGGTGTTTGCAGAGTTAAATAGCTTTAGGAGAGGTACTTAACAACAATCAGACATGTCTTTTCAGCCTCTGGTGACTAATGTTCTTCTACATTTGGCTTCGGTTTCAAACATTTTCCCATCAGGTTAGAAAAATATTTTACCTCAGAGGCCAAATCCTATCCTCTTTGATGCAACAAATTCATCATTCAACTTCCTCTCCTTCCCTCTTTGGAAAAGTCATCATGAGAATCTTTTCCAAAAAGTTCAACTAAAGTACAGTCTATCCTGATATTACAGTAAATCTCTCTCTTTATTACAAATAAAAACCTGATGAAAAAATATGAAATACCATAGGCAGACACCACCCCTGTCTTTCAAAGGTTTGTTGACATGTTTAAAAAAGTTGTTATTCATTCTTGTCTCTACGTTGACAATCTATCTCTATTCTCTCCCGACCATACTTCACCCCCGCCCTCATATTTCAACCCTGGCAGTTGCAGTCTGGCCCTTTCCCGCGGTGAGACCTCACCTGTGCTTGTGTGACCACAGCTAGCTGGCCTGACGAGCTCTCGCACACAGAGACAGGTTCTGCCATTTGTCTTGTGGTTTGGAGCCTGGGCTGGTTCTCCAACATGCCCCGCTATGTCAACACTGTCTATAAATACCTAGTCTTAGATGTGGCCTCCACTGAGGAGAGCAGAAGAGAGGAGAAA